>NC_056737.1:907908093-907988093 GCF_019279795.1 Protopterus annectens
ACTGGTTTCTGCTTCGTGGATCGCTAATATACCTCATTTGCATACCTTTCGGATGCAAGTGAGGTATTTAGCATGTCCACGCCCAGTCCGTGTAAGAGACGTTTTAGCTGGTCTCTTACACGGAGCTTAGGGCTGTTCCTGGATCGCAAGGTTTGCATGGAGTGTTGCACATCTCTTACACTCCGTGCAAGCCTTCATGAATCCTGCCCTTCGACTTTATAGTCATGAGATACTGAAGTATATCGAGATTATAAAGTGCTTATATATTTTTATATATGTGTATATATATATATATATATATATATATATATATATATATATATATATATATATATATATATATTTTTTTTTTTTATTTTTTTTTAATAAGGTTTCAAGTAGGAGAGGTAATCTTGTGAATAATTTGTGAATATTTTTTTAAATTTTTGTAAGTTCCATTATTTTATGGTCAGCTGATGGATATTATGTGACTGCTTTGTGTATAAAAGGATGTTATGTCAGTGTGTTCACTTTTGTCTGAAGTATAGACATTGTTCTTTTCAAAAGTGCTAACATATATTAAAAATTAAGTGAGTTTTAGTAGTGCATCTGTGTCCTTCCCATACATTATTCCTTGAGCATTTTTTTTTTTGTTTTTTCTCGTTTTGCCATTAGATCCAATCTGTGTTGCTGTGGTGGGGCAACAACTGAACATCAATGTTTCATCTGAGTATTTATGTACATGTAGCTTGTCATGACTCAAATATATGGGTCAGATGCTGCTATGTTACCTGGACCTGCACTTGTGGTCTCACCATGCATTAACTATGCTTGCAGCTTCTATCCCTATGTGTTCCTGCTCCTCCTCCAATATATTTGGAATGTCCTTTTCAGACATTTGTGGTTCTTGGGGTAGTTTACCCATACCTGCAGGTGGAAGACTGTCATTTGCTCTAGTTAGCATGTTGTGCAGCATGGCGCACACTGTGATCATTTTTGCTGTTTTTTTTCAGGTGTGTATTGCACTGCACTCTTGAATGTGTTCAGACATCAGAATCTAGCTTTCACTATACCAAACACAGCTCTGTGGTGTTTCTGTGGAATGCAACAAAGATATTTTGTACTTTGTCAGCTTATGGAATTGGTATTACATAATATTTTTTTCATGTTTGGCAAGGAAATTTACCAACAGTTGAGTGAGGTAGCGATGGGAGCGCATGTTGCTCCCGTCTTTGCCAATTTGGTCATGTGTTGGTGGGAAGTTACTTTTTTTGGGGAAGATGGATTTATTTAAATATGTCAAATATTATAGGCGTTACATAGATGGTTTGTTTTTTGTATGGGCTGGTATCAATGAACAGCTAAGTGAGTTTTTCCAAAACATTAATCAGTCAGTGACTTGGCTGCAATTTACTATAGGTGGTAGAGGTACAAAGGTTTAATTTTTGGATGTGGAAGTTGAGATGGATGCTGTTAATAGAACATTTAGAAGTAATATTTTTAGAAAGAAAACCTTTACTAATAATTATTTACATTTGACAGTTTTCATTCTAAGCATATGAAAGTTAATGTTTTTAAGGGACAAGCTATTAGAATGAGTAGAATGGTCAGTGATGATCATCAATTTAAAGTAGAGTTAGATGTCCTTAAACAGTTATTCATTAACAGAGGATATTCTACTGACATTCTAGAAGAGGCTTTACAATATATTATAGAACATAGGAATGATAAATATTAGCCTATACTGAAAACTGAGTTTCAACAAAAGAAATTTAGTCAGGATGTGAGTAGGGATGATGAGTTGAAGCATGTATTTGCAATACCTATGAGTATTAATGGACCTGCAATTAGAAAAGTTATACAAGAGAACTGGAAAATGATTTTGGGTAACAAAGATTTAAATAAGATTATTGGGATGCAACCAAATTTTTTTAATAAAAAAACTAGAAATTTAAAAGAAATTTTGGAAAATCGACACAGAGATGAGAGCCAGGACAGAGTTCTTACATGTTTGGGGACATTTCCCTGTACACATTGTAGACAATGTAGATTTATGATGGGTGTACAAAGTCATTATTTCAAACACATAAAATACACTGTGACAGCTAAGGATAGATATGATTGTCAGAGTGAAGGATTAGTTTATTTAGCAGTATGTTCTAACTGAAAATTTATATATTGGAAAAACTATTAGAAAGTTAAGACACAGGGTCAGGGAACATTTATTTGCTATTAAGAAGAAAGATTTGAGCAATGCGTTGGCCAAACATTCAATGTCGTGTGAAAACTTTAAGAAGTTCACCTTTTTTTGTAATAGAGAAGGTAAAAACAGACAAGATTATAGGTTCATTCAATCACTTCTTAGAAAAAATAGAATAGAAATGGCAATTTTTTTAAGAGCTGATGTAACGCCTGGCATTAATGATAAAGTTTCTGTTAAAAGTTATTTAAATTATGTTAATTTTTAAATTTTTTGTTACACAGAACATAGTTTTTGTATGTGTTGTAAATATAGTTAAATTATGTATAGTATCACAAAATTTACACTATATATATATATATATATATATATATATATATATATATATATATATATATATTTATATATATATATATATATATATATATATATATATAGGTTTTCATTAATAGTTATTGTGTCTAAGAAATGTTAGTACTGTTTGGCTTAGTAAATTTTAAACTGACATGTCCTTTTAAGGATTAATACTAGCAGGAAATGATGTTGAAACAATGATGGTATAAAAGGATATGATGTAAATGGTGGATTTTGTAATTCTGAAGAAGTTCTGTAATAAACGGGACAAAAGCGCTACATTTATTCTGGCTCCAGTGTGTGTTTTATTTTAGTTAGTATTTTATGCTTTTGAGTTTCAATTTTAAGTAGGAGAGGTAATCTTGTGAATAATTTGTGATTTATTTTTTAAATTTTTGTAAGTTCCATTATTTTATGGTCAGCTGATGGATATTATGTGACTGCTTTGTGTATAAAAGGATGTTATGTCAGTGTGTTCACTTTTGTCTGAAGAAGTATAGACATTGTTCTTTTCAAAAGTGCTAACATATATTAAAAATTAAGTGAGTTTTAGTAGTTTTTTTTGTTTTCTCTCGTTTTACCATTAGATCCAATCTGTGTTGCTGTGGTGGGGCAACAACTGAACATCAATGTTTCATCTGAGTATTCATGTACTTGTAGCTTGTCACGACTCAAATATATGGGTCAGATGCTGCTATGTTACCTGGACCTGCACTTGTGGTCTCACCATGCATTAACTATGCTTTCAGCTTCTACCCCTATGTGTTCCTGCTCCTCCTCCAATATCTGTGGGATGTCCTTTTCAGACATTTGTGGTTCTTGAGGTAGTTCACCCATACCTGCAGGTGGAAGACTGCCATTTGGTCTAGTTAGCATGTTGTGTGGCATGGTGCACACTGTGATCATTTATGCTGCTTTTTTCATGTGTGTATTGCACTGCACTTTTGAATGTATTCAGACATCAGAATCTAGCTTTCACTATACCAAACACAGGCTCTGTGGTGTTTCTGGTTGTTGCTTGTGTTCTATTGTAGGCCTGCTGTGCAGGGTTTGATGGTTCATGGTACAGTATCATTAGCCATGAATCAGGTGAATAACCACAGTCACCTGCTGTGGGAAATAAAAACACTTTTGGTTAGAATGACTCTTCTTGTGAGGAATATCCTTAAACTGCATCCCAGCTGTGTTATTGTGGTTACCCAGTAGCAGTCCCTCAGGTATTTTCACCTTGCTGGAAGGCAGCCCTCAGTCCCCTATCTCTCCAAATGACAGCATCATGGACACTTGACACTTCCAGGGTGTGTTGCCATGATGTTTTTTATGCTGCAATCTGCTGTACACACAATTTGGCAATTGATAGATGGCCATTCCCTTCTGTTTATGTATTGATCTTCTTCTGAATGTACTTGTGTCTTGATAGATATGTGCATTCAATCTATTGCACCAAATATATGTGGGAAGTTTGCAATGTTATAGAAATGGTGTGTTACAGTTCTCCACTCCATGGGGGTGGATGGAAAGTATATGTAGTCATCCACTTTGTTGTACATCACATCCAGGAATTTTATCAGGATATAACTGGCAGCTGTCTGATATTTCCACAGTATTCCTCATGTGTTTTTTGGAATGTATCTGTTGCAAGTACACCCAGGCTGTGACATACTTTGGTTTCAAGTGGGATGGGGTTTTGCCACAGGGTCTGCAGATATGTGTGGGGCACACATGCTGCAGACAGCCTGCACCAGTTGTCTTTCTAAGCAGTATTTGTTGATTATTTGCTGGTCTGACAGCTGGTTTAATTGCACCTTTTCTCTGACTCAAGCTGTCTGCCTTCTACAATGCAGAGCCACACTCATTTATGGCTTTTATCACTGCAGACTGTTGCAGTATATTAACAGCAAGTTGCATTTTCATATATTTTTTTCAGTTTTGCTCCTATGCAGCAACCAACTTACCTAAACATCTTTGCTATAGTCTACTTACTAACTCTTGCCTCTTTAAGCTTCCCTAAACCACTTTTAACTCTTCTCCCAGCTTTCATAACACCCCATTATTCCTGCACTTCCCTCTTCATAATTTTCTCCCTTGTATCTAGCTGAAATTATTTCTTGCATCCACCCCTACCATACTTTCTCTTTTATATCTAGCTGAAATTCTTTCATCCACCCCTACCATATCTCTCTCCATAATTATTCTACAATGCATCTTAATCTAAATTTCTGACACTAATTCCCATCTTTCATTTCTTCTCTCTCAACTAATGCCCTACCTCTTCTACTACATCTATATTCATCTACTTCTCCAGCATTACACTCCTTGCTAACATCTACCTTATTACTTACATACTAAAAAGCTGTATTGGCTGCATGCTAATTTTAACATGTCTGATTGGTTTCACCTTTATCTCTACAAAACATTCACAAATGTTACTTATCTATTATATGCAAACCTTGGAAACCTTCATTTTGATTGTATGTAAGTTGTACTGCTAATATATGGTTATATTATATAAGTTTGTATTTTAATATTTTGTCACTGTTCTTTTGTTAAAAAAATATATTTATACTTCATGATTGTACTTTTGTTAATTCTGGAGCTTCCCCCCCAGCCCTCTGCTGAAAATGAGTTCCTAACCCAGTCGGATTTTCACGGTCACCAAATGTGAATAAATATAATAATAAACAGTTTTGCTATGGATTTCACCATAATCCATGGTATTCTCTTGAATTCATTGGCATACGAAAGTATGCACCTAGGAATTTAGAAACCGAGTCAGAGTGGTTGTTTGTCGCTTTTGAATTGCATTGTGTACCCATGATGTGTTTTGGAATAAGACCAGCATGTGTGGAATCTCCAGTTATCCTATGCTGAATACTTAAATACTCTGACAGCCTTCAGAGTGTCTTTTGGAATCGCATCCATATGAGGTGTGCTGAAGTCTTCCTTTGGCGTGCTGCACTATCCACAAATAGCTTCCACGAACTTTGCAGACTCCAGCTCCAAGTTTGTTTCTAGTTAGTGTTGTACTTGATGAAGTCCAACTAGAAATTATTTTACTTCTGCACTACATGAATTATTTTATATTTTAATAGTGAGTCAACTGTTTATTGTACTTAGGGGGCATACAATTATTTGCTGTATATGAATATGGTAAACAGCAAAAACAAACATAACAGACTAACAACATCACACACAACATATTTATTTCAGCTAAGAAAAGAAAGCACTGATGCAATACACAACACATCTGCTAACACTTAAACTCTATTGCTTGTGTTGAAAAGTGCATGTTATAAGACAGAGCATACACATCATAGGTTCATAGGTAAGTACTAGGCTATCTGCCCAAGGGCATTTATAAGCCTAGCCAGAATGTGTTGTTTTTCGCCACCCCCTTATATTAATTCCCCGTGCCTCTGTGCAGCAGAGCCATTAGTTCTCTGCGCCTCTGTCCAGCAGAGCCACTGCAGTGATCCCCGGAGTAAATATTCTGTCTCCCATCCACCCATCAAGGTTTCTCTTGAAGAGTTTTAGTGAGAAGCTCTGCCTGATGTATAGTGGAATCCTGTCCCAAAGCATGGGGAGTCTCTGGGACAGGAATCTATCCCTCCAGCATGTCCTATTTATCATTGTGTTTAGGTTTATATCTCCAGAGCATGTGGCTCCCCAGGATTTGTTTTTTTTTTTTAGGTGGAGCATGTCCATCAATTCAGGGTTGGACATGGCCTTGTATGTCAGGCAGAGATCACCTCTGAGTAAGCGGTATGCAACCAAGTACAGCTGGAGTTTCTTGAGTCGGGCTGCATAGGGCATCAGTTTGAGGCCAGTAATCCTCTTGGTGAGGTACCTTTGTGGTCTTTCCAGCTGTTGCAGGTGTCTTTTAAGGTACATACCAAACGGGGTGTTGTATTCTATGATGGGTCTAATGAGTGATGAGTAGAGAGGCACAATAACCTCTTTTGTTCTAGATGCAAACTCTTTTGTGATTAGTTGGGCCACATAGAAGGATTTTCTAACCACCCTGGCAATATCATTATCAAAGGAGAGATTGCTATCTACTTGGGTCCCCAGATCCCTTATTACATTTTCTGTATTTTGAGGACTACCACCTATGTGGTAGTTCATGGGTACTTTGTTTTTTCCAAAGGGGATGACTATGCACTTTTTTGCATTTAGCTTGAGGCCATGATTTTGACACCAGGTATCCGTCCCAGTGAGACCCTTCTGGAGCATGTCTGTATCAGCTGGAGAATCAATCATGACCCCCAGTTTGCAGTCATCTGCAAACTTGGTCAGCCATAGTCCTCCTGTGCTTGCCTGTACCTCTGAGAAGTATATACTGAACAGGAGGGGTCCTAGGACTGAGCCCTGGGGGATGCCACTTACCAGTTTAGAGTCAGACCTAGAGCCTGCAACTCTCACCCTGTGGGTTCTATCTATGAGCCAGTTGGCAACCCATCTCATGATGTAGGGGTTTATGTTCAAGCTGGTGAGCTTGTCTATAATACCAGAATGGGGAATGGTGTTGAAAGCCTTTGCAAGGTCTAGGTAGGCTGTGTGGACCTCCTTTCCCTCATGTAATGTCTTGGTAACTATCTCAAAGAAGGTTTAGGAGGCATGATCTGCCCTTAATAAAGCCAAACTGGGTCGGGTCCAAGGTTTGGAAGTTCCCAATGAGTTCCATGATGATGCGTTCCATAGCCTTACAGACCAGGCTAGTCAGGCTTATAGGGTGATAGTTCCCAGGGTCCGGTGTGGCTCCACCTTTGTGGAGTGGGATAACTGTTGCTGTGCACCCCTCTGTGGGTACGTAGCCTGTAGAGCAGCTGAGTTTGAACAGTGTGTTAAGGTGGGGGGTTAATTCATTTTGGAGCTCTTGTGAGACACAGCCTGGGACACTGTCCGGTCCCACTGAAGCTGTGTTTTTGGCTTTGGTTAGGGCTGTTTTAACCTGTATGATGGTGATTGATGGGGCCCTGCATTCTTCTGGTATGGTTATGGGCTCTTTAGGGGTGAGAGGGGGGTGAAGTTTGCACTAAACCTTTCTGCCAGAATGTTGGCAATATCAGTCGGTTCAATGTATTTTGTGCCATTCTGCACTAACTCAGAGCAGATCTGAGAGTTTCCACTTAGGTTCTTGACATAGCTAAGGAACGCTTTGTGGTTATCTTTGGAGTCCTTGGCAATTTTTCTTTTGAAGCTAGCCTTGGAAGATTTAATGAGGGATCATAGTTTCTTGCTGATACTGATCAAGGATATCTTTCCTTCTTGGGATTTTACTCTTTTCTGTACTAGTTTCCTCCTTCTATTGTATAGCTTGTTTATGGCAGGGGTCCACCAGACTGGTTTCCTTTTCTTGGAGGAGTGAGTCTTTGTTTTGCTTGGGATAGCATGATCCATGCATTCCTGCAGATGCTCATAGAGTGTCTTTGTAAAGGTTTCAGCAGCTTGGACAGCATTGTCCTTTAGCATGGGGGCTGTGAACCTTTCCACCTCGGTCTTAATTAACGTGAAGTTTGCTTTTAAAAAGTTTTTCATGGTGGTTTCCTTGATTAGGGGTGGGGGCAGAATGTGGATATCCAGAGTGATTAATCTATAGTCTGATCTAACCATTGAGGGGTTGATCTCCGGTGTGGAACACCGGTCGACCATGTTGGCGATGACTAGGTCCAATATGTTATTCCCTCTGGTGGGGGTGTTGACCAATTGATCCAGGGTGATCGAGTTTATAAATTCTAGGAATCATTGTGCAAGGGAGTTAGTACATGAGTAGTTCACTCAGTTTATGTTTGGGTAATTGAAATCACCCAGTATTAGGGTGTTTGGTAGGACCTTTATATTTCCCAGTGTCTCCAGAAGTGCAGAATGGGGGTCCTGAGTCATGGTGGGTGATCTGTAGCAAGCTACAATTTGGATTGCAGTTTTGCTCATTGTTAGTTGCACATGGATGATCTCTGATGCATTGTGCTGCACCACTAACCTGGAGGTGTCGGTATCCTTGATGACTATGGATACACCCCTGCCTTTTGTGTTTTGGTCCTGGTTCTGTGGCCGAAAGGTATGGTATGAGTTATAGCCTGGTAGTGCTGGGGTGCTCTCAGGAGCCTTAATCCAGGTTTCTGTTACTGCACAAACGTCAATGTTCTCCATACTGAGGAGTGCCACGAGTGCATGCATTTTGAGGTTTAGACTTCTGGCGTTGAGTAGCATTACCCTCAGTTTTTGGTTACTTGTGCTATTTACGGTGGTGGGTTTGTCTTTTGAGCCTTGCCTAAAAAAAAGGCAATATGGGGGTGGCAAGAGCCTTGGCCAGTATTTGAAAGCCTAAGGGTGACAGGTGCAAGCCATCTCTTTCAAAGCAACGTGGCTTGTCGAGCATGTCATCCCAGATAAACAGATACTGGATCCCCTTTGAATGACACCAGAAACTTAGCCAATTATTGAAATTGATCATTTTTTCTTTATACTGTGGTATCATTCTTAGTGAGGGCAGGATGCTACTCAGGGTCAGGGTCATACCAGCCTGGGCTACATGATCAGAGAGCTCTTCCATGTCTCTTTTCATGTAGTCCAGGGAGATACATCTCAGGTCATTCACACCAACATGGACAATGACAGAGTCATATTTGTACTTGTTCTGGAGTGACCTGAGTGCTTGTGTTATGTGGCAGATCCTGGCACCTGACAGGCAGCTAACTGTAACTTTCTCCTTGTCCAGCCTAGTTAGTTGGACATCAGTGTGCCTGACTATAGAGTCGCCTATCACTAGTATGTTGGGTATTTTATTTTGTCTTAAGGGCTGTGATTGCGTGGAACACTGATTATGTGAAGTATTTGTTTCATGGTTGGTGATGGGGTGTGGAGGTTGCTTGGATGTCTGCTTTGGAGGTCTCCGTTGCTTTTGCATATTTTTATTTAGAGCCTCAGAGTATGTTTTCTTGTATTTATGTGTGTTATTTGCCAGTGTTGGTTTATTAGGTCTAAGTGAGACTGGTGGTGTGTTGCAAGTATTACGCTTCTCCTCTTATCTGTCAGTTCCAGTCTTGCGTTGAGAGAACTTTGCCTCCAGTTTGGCTGTATAATTGCATCTCTCGCATGTATTAGCATTTGGTGGTAGGAGGAGAAGGTTGTCTGTGTACATAAGGCAGTTGTAACATTGCCTCAAAATGCCCAGATTCACCAGTTGGACTGGTGAGTACACTGGAAACTGCCCTTTGGACATGCCTGAATAGGTAGCTGTTTTTCTGATTGGCTGATGGGGACGAATAGAGAGCCTTGTCCTTCTAGACAGTATAGAGGGTCTATTGTTAGGGTTAATTAGTACTTGCTATGACCTTTTAGCAAGTGCTTGGCTGTGAAATGAATGGTTTGAGTGCTAAAGTTGAAGATTTGTCTAGTTCCAAGGGAAAAATTGAAGAGTAGACTACGTGGAGCCGGGAATAGTTTAACCCTAGCTAACCGGCGCTGCCGGCGCGCAAAACTGTGCAAATGCGGTTTTTATAGCAGGGAAGTGAAAGAGATAGAAATTCGCCCAAAATGGCCAAGAAACTACTAACTTCTGGACTGAAACCACTCCTCCAGGGACAGATAGGCTGCTCAAAGCTCCCCTCTCTCACAGGTGAACAGAGAAACTTCCTTCTATCCAAGTAAGGTATGGGCAACACAAAAACTTGTAACACAGCCCTGGATTCAGCAATAACCTGAAAACTGGACTATACTAGTTCAGAAGGTAGGAAATAAGTTTTTTTTTTTTTTTTCAGAAAATAGAGCAGATACAATCAAAACAGCACTTTAAATGCACAGAAAAGGCTCTCACACTTTAGTGTGTAGCCTAAAACAGTTAAACAGATTATTTAAACACAAAAATGACTTAATTCAAGTGCATGCAGAAAATAAATACAATATGTAGCAAAAACAAACTTTTTAAATCACAGAAACGCTAAAAAAAATCTGCATTTTAGGCGGAATTAGTTTAAGACAGTAAGAAAAGCAGAAAAATTATACTTAATCACTCCAAAGTCTCTCTTTTGTCTCTCTGCTGCTGTAGACTCTGCAGGACAACTGGGAGGCACCTGCTGAGTGGAATACAAGTGCAAAAACCA
Source organism: Protopterus annectens (assembly GCF_019279795.1). Lineage (NCBI taxonomy): Eukaryota > Metazoa > Chordata > Ceratodontiformes > Protopteridae > Protopterus > Protopterus annectens. The sequence goes on from NC_056737.1 coordinate 907,918,729, forward strand.
CACAAATGCAGTTTTTATAGCTGGGATGTAAAAGAGATAGAAATTAGCCCAAAATGGCCAATAAAATACTAACTTCTGGGCTGAAACCACTCCTCCAGGGACAGATAGGCTGCTCAAAGCTCCCCTCTCTTACAGGTGAACAGAGAAACTTTCTTCTATCCAAGTAAGGTATGGGCAACATAGAAACTTGTAACACAGCCCTGGATTCAGCAATAACCTGAAAACTGGGCTATAATAGTTCATAAAGGCAGGAAGCAAGTTTTTTTTTTGTTTTGTTCTTTTGTTTTTTTTTTCAGAAAATATAGCAGATACAATCAAAACAACACTTTACCCAATTAACCAGTTAAAAAGCTCAAAACTGAGCCCTGTTCCAGCACAGTCTCCAATCAGACAAGTTCTAACTGTACACTCCTGCCACTTGGGTGCAGAGAAACCTTCTCCAAAAAAGATGGCCTGGATCAATGCACAAGCTATTCAAACAAAGCTAGATTCAGCAGGCCTGAATCTAGTCTATTTTACAGCAAACAAGGTGTACCGATTTCAGAAAGAAACAGTTCAAATAAGCATGTGCAATAAGCCTTTAACCAGAAATTCCCTGCTCAGAAGTGCAGAATCTAGCCTCTCCTCTCACAAGAGTGCAGAACAAAAACCTTCTTAATGTAAAATAACTGGCTTGATACTATAGGAGATGTCCTTCCCAAGTGCTCTCTCTGTGTACAGCAGAGGAGATGGGACTGGTAGGAGAATCTGAAATCAAAATATGATCTCACTGTACTCAATTGGTTGAGCAAATGAGATGGGTCCAGGAGGAGTGTCCAAAAACAGATTTACAGCAGGGGTGGGCAATTCCAAAGCCACCAAGATTAACACCACAACAGGAAACAGCAAGTGGGGTGGGGAACTAACTGCAGATAGACAGAGACACAATATTTAATGACTCAACTCTTAAATAAGTGCAGAGAAAAATTTACTTAAATCAGCTTGTGTCCAGTTGATATATGCAGACAAGTCTCAGTAGCCAACAACTCCGAAGAAAATGATTACTAGAAATGTAACCAACACAGATTTAATGCAAGCAGAAACCCGAAACCCCCAGGCTACCGCTAACACTAACACAGGAATTCCAAAGCAGTCTAACAACTTTCAATGAGCCCAGATGGCTACACATTTTCACACTTCAGGCAACTAACTGCAGATAGACAGAGACACAATATTTAATGACTCGAATCTTAAATAAGTACAGAGAAAAGTATACTTAAATCAGCTTGTGTCCAGTTGATATATGCAGATGAGTCTCAGTAGCAAACAACTCCAAAGAAAATGATTTGTACAGTAGACAGAAAACAAATACAAACATTTGTACAGTAGAGAGAAAACAAACACATTGAAGAGAAGGACAAGAAAACATGCTATTATCATGGTTGAGGTATATCAGAGGACATGCATGTCACTGACCTGCTGCCTGTATCTGAATAAAAGCATTGGCTATATGCAACTAAGTCTGTACTGTTGGTATCCATGCCCACTCATTAAACCACATCTCAACGCTGAGACATCATAGTGAGTGAGGGAACTGAACTTGGTTTAGGTGTTAGATATATGCTTTAGGTGTATATATTACACCCAGCACAGACAGAGATTTTTATACCATGCCAGTGCCAAATGGTGTTTCCCTTAAATGCCATCCACAACAATAAGAGCTAATTCCACATCTTTTTTCTCACAACAGTCTTCTGGCAACTGCTAGAGTGACATTAAGTATAAACCATGTAATGCTCTTCAGTTTTATTCCCACTATTCCCTACTCTGTATCCTTGCACTTTCGATCCTTGCACTTTCTGCAAGATGGGTCATGAAATGGGCATGGTATGCGGTCATTGTTGGACAGCTGATTATTTGTATATAGGTTTATAGGTTATTATTATTTTAATGACCCATGGGGATTTTTTAAGCCTAGCCATGCTTCCCAAATGTGTCTGACAATTTTTGATACCTTAGGGTTATTTCAAAGGGATATATATGGAGGTTTAGACACAGGTTGTCAAGCATTTACAGGGGACCTCTGTCTACTAGTCACATAGGTGATGCATATTTGATTCCCCATCCACTAGTCCAAATAATACCTGAATTGTGTTAGAAAAGTTCTGATTCACACAGATAACTCTTTTAATTTATTATCATTTGTTGACCAGGTTACTCCCATTAGGTAAGTGGCCTCTTTGCAGGGGAGACCCAAGGTGGCATTTTTATACACCTAGGGAAATTTGGCCAGGACATTGAGGAACTCTACTCAGTGATGTACTTTCTGTGTTCCACTGCATGGGCACAAGGGTGGAAAGCAGGATGGCAATACCATCTGGATTGCCGAAGGCAAGTGATAAAGAGATAATTGTTACTATAAAAATATATTACTAACGATGGTGTAGAGGAAAAGCAGATGTCATAATGGAGTTGATTTTCTTCGTTGGAGAAGGAGGAAAGCAAAACCAAGATCAGGAGAGAGGTTATTAAATATCAGTCAGGTGCATTAAGTAGTGAGACACTGGTGAAAATAAATATGTAGGAAGCAGAGGATGATGTATCCCTATTGTGGGGATGATAAGACTGAAAACATTTTTAAGAGAGAGGTTGATGAGCAAAAAAGCAATTGAGTATGGAGAAAGGTGTTCTGCAGTGTGCTGAGTAGAGAAAAAGCTATACTGATGTTGTCAAAAAGTGAATTTTTTTGTAAAACTTAATAGGCTTTTTGTGAAGAGAAGGTTGCCGCAGCTGGTACTATAATTGATTGTTATTTTTGCATGGGGCAGAATGGTTTTGCCACTATGTCTTAAAGCCCCAAATGTTTGTTTTTTTTTTTAGAGATTTGTGCTGAGAAATATTCTGTGACAATACTTTTGAAATTGTGGCACATTAAATAACTGCTTGGACAGATAGAAAGATAGATAGATAGATAGATAGATAGATAGATAGATAGATAGATAGATAGACAGACAGACAGACAGACAGACAGATAGATAGATAGATAGATAGATAGATAGAGATATTAATATAGATATAAGGAATACCCCTGGAATGGATATGCTTTTTCATAGCAAAGGGTCTTTTAGGAAAAATTATATACAATTTTAGACTGATAAAATAATGGACATTGAAATTTTTGATTTTTTAAAGAAATATATGAAAATGTTAAAAATGTTAAAAGTCTAAAGATGATAAGAATATATGGAATAGGAGAATGTGATGTAATACTGAGAGCTGAACATGAAAATGTGGTGCATTTGCGTAGAGATATTTTTGCTTCCGGATGCAGAGGAATATTGAAATATTGGGACAATCTAAAATATGTTTCTTTTATTGGGATACTTCATGCTTAATTAATCAATGTGAGAAAAGGCATTATCGATAAACTGGGAAATGAGACATACTCTAAAGGTCTGTCCTATGCAGTATAGAAAATGTAAAAAGAAGGGACACTTATGAATTGACTGTAATGAGGAAGAGGGCAGGCACAGCGTAAAGAAAACATGGATATGTGGAGGAAGTTAAAAGGCTGAAGATGAAAGAGAAGAAAATAAAAAGTAAGACGGAGAAGTAACTATAGAAGTTTTGCATTATGTATAGATGAGATTATAAGAAGAAGGGGTATTTATATAAAATAAATACAATAGAAATCAAGGGAGAAATGAGTAGAGAAAAAAACAGAAAGGCATTGTAGGAGGACGTTTTTAAAAATCTATTGGCGAAGAAGTAAGAAAGAGAAGAAGAAAATTAAAAAATCTCTCCAAAAATTAAGAAAGGGGAAACAGAAATATGTTTTTTCAATACATGTTAACAGCATTAATGAGATAAGAAGGTTATGTGTGCTATAATGGTGTAGTAAACAAAGTCAGGATATTGTAGTTCTTTTAGATGTACATTTGGTAAAAAATATGAGAGAATACATACTGAAGGACTGTGAGGTGGTAAGATAATATGGAGTTTAGGGTTAGATACATGTTCTGTGATGGCTGTGACGTGGAAACTATAGGATATATGTATAATGGATTTAATAGTTGTGGAACCAGATATGGCAATAATTATTGACTTATTAACGAGGAAAGTATAAAATGATTTGTGTGTATATACATAAAATACCAAAGAAAAGGGAAGAATTATTTGAAATATTAATTGCTTGTGTAACGGTGAATTGTGATTGTAATGTCAAGAGAAGAAAAAATGTTTTACGGGATGTTAAAAAAATGTATGATTTAATATAGGCAGGTCAGATGTGCATTGGAAAAGAGAGGAATTATATATTCCAAGGAATAAAGTTAAGTGTGGAAAATTAATAACACTTTTATTTTAGAAAAGTAGAGTAATTAAGGAAAGGAAGGGAAATAAGGGATGGCTTGTGAAATAACAGGATGCATGAAGAGTGTGTGACACTGAAAGATAATTATACTTCTTGTGATGAGTGATGGTTAGTGTTAAAGAAAAGCATATGAAACTGATTACTGATGTAGAAGGGTGAATAAAGAGAATATGGGAAATTTTTGAGTGAGATGCAAAATTCATTGGAAAGAATTTTCTTAAAGAAATAAATGGAGTTGTATGAAAAAATAAGCAGATAATGATGTCAAATGTTTGGGGGCAGTAATATTATTTAAGAGGGGAAAACGGAAGATGTTTCCCCATTTCTGTCTAAATGTGGAAAAAGTAGGGAAGGGTTAATTAGATAAATAGATGAAAAATGATGTGACTGGTTTAGTCAAATTGAAATCATGGATGTGGCAGATTTTTTTTTAACTGTTTTGTGCATTGTAAGAAAAAAGAAGATGAGTAGATCTGAAGATGGATGAAGAAAGCGTGAAAATTGTAAATGAAGATGTCGGTTTGATCAAAACTGGTGTGTGTTCTCAGAACAGTTCTTGTAGAATCAGTGGCAGGGATTGACGGGTCAGGTATAAAATGTAGAAGAATATGAAAGAGGAATGAAAGGTGATGTCGTCGGAGGTAATTAATAGTTGGTTAAAGCAAGGTATAAAGCAGGAGAAAATATATGAAGGAGTGGTTCAATTAATTTATAAGAGAGGGCAAAGGAAGGACATTACAAATTGGAGACTGATAACCTTGAATAATGTAGATTATAAAATTGTAATAAGATAATGCAGAAAAGGTTTGAAAGAATTATGTGGGAGTATATGATAGAGTTTTTCAGAAGGTGTTATGGGTTATATGAGGAGATGCAAATGATATTGTTAACGAGCAAATTGAAGTTAAGTTGTTGTTTGAAAATGTGGAAAAAGTGTTAGATAATGTTGTGCGTGAACAGATGTGCAAGATCCTAATTGCATATGGCATAAAATTAAGTGTTTTAGAATTACTAATTTTGGCTTATATTAGTATTGTTAAAATTCTAGTAAATGGTAAATTGAGTAAGCAAATTATAATTCAGAAAGGGCTTACACAAGGATGTCTAAAGAGTGGGATTTTGTCTAATGTCATTATCAGTACTATATTGAAAGAAATTGAGATGCTCCTTTCAGACACAATGTATTTCCTTAAGGAAAGGTAGATGAGCCTATTGTTTATTCATATGTGGTTTATTTAGTTGTAGTGATAAGTAATAGAGTTTGGATGAAAGGAGTATTGGGAAGAGTAGGTATTTTGTTAGGAAAGATGAGTCTGTTTTTGAACAAAGGGGAACGTGCAGGTTCTGGATATGCAGTTAATATAGAAGGTTTTTTTTTTCTGCTTTCTATGAAGGAAATTTCTATTTTAGTGTTCATGATGTTGCCATATGGAGGCCAAGTGGTCTGAGGGTTGCATTCCAGCAAGGTGAAGTACCTGATGGGTTACTACTGGGTAAGTACAGGAACACAGTTAGGATGTAAGCTAAGGACATCCCTGTCAACACTATTCACGATGACAACATATATGTCCACTCATAACAACAAATTACTCTGGTTATCCACTGAAGCTGTAGCTAATGACCTTGTACAAAAATTGATCCCTGCAGAGCAGGCCTACAATACAGTGCGGGCAACAACACAAAATACCATAGAGCATGTCTCTGGTGTACTGAAAGCTAGGTTCTGATGTCAGGACACATGTGGGGTGCACTGCAATACACACCTGAAAAGGCAGCTACTGTGTATGTCATGCTACACAATGTGCTAACAACAGCACATGATGGTCCTCCAGCTGCAGGTGTGGATGAACTTCTCCAAGAACCCAAAATGTCTGAAGAAGGCATTCTGCAGCTATCAGAGGTGGAGGAGCAGTAGGACACAGAGGGCTGAACAAACAAGAGAGGGTGCAACCACAAGACCAGGCCTAGGGGGCATGTCAGTGTCCGGCACACACACTTGAGTTATGACAAGCCACATGTACACACATTAAACATTGATGGTCAAGTGTTGCCCACCACAGCAGCATAGATTGTATGTAATGCAATTACCCCGTCGATGTACACATTCAGCATCATAGCATAACAACATAATTCTATCATATAACAGTATCAACATACAAATCTATCACAACATAGATCATCAACTCAGGCCACAATTGACACAAGTATGCATACAGGCTCATAGCAGTGTATATATTTATGGCAGGCAACAGACATACCTCTGTGAAAACCCATTCCTGTCTGTTCACTATCAAAGGATACACACAGAAAACCAACTCAGGACATAATGTAGAACTGCTGTCAATATCAAAAGCAACATATATTAATGTAAACTATGGATAAAGTGTAACATACTAAATGTATTCACCTATGGTTAGTAAAAATATCAGACTCCCACGGCATCAGACTTCACAGGCAGATGACATTTTCAGTGGTCTGCACAGCAATCATCATCACCATGGGGTGATACTGACACTATAGAACATAGTGAATCAACTGTTAGTGTTACTCTAATGCAGTCTAGGATGTCCATGCTGATGGCTCACTCTGTGGTCCTGTCTCCCCTACCACGTATGGAAATAATTGGCATAGGTTGCTCCACAGAGGAGACTGATGGGGTGGCTCCAGCATCTGGAGACAAACTGCAGGAAAGAGCATGACAGTGAGTTGACTGTCTGACGATGACAGCTGGGCCTGCACCAAATGTATTATTTATTTAATTAATTAATTTATTTATTTATTTACATTTGTTTACTGAGAAAGTCCAACTGGGCAAGAAGACCATTTTCAGTGGAGGCTTGGGGAAAAAAGCTCCACGGAAGTATAAGCAAAGTACAATAATTAGTACAATAGTATACATACAGAGTACACATCATCTAGTTAGTCTATACAAAGAAGTATTAAATAGAGTTTTCTATTAGATACAGGTTCAAAAAGAAAAACACACAAGCATTTCAGTGAAGATCACTGTGAGAAAAATAAAATTAGTACTGTGTACATTTGAAATAATAGTTATGAACAAAAGAAATTTCCTTTATATATATATATATATATTTTTTTTTTTTTTTGAGTAGTAATAAACACTAAGGAGAGGGAGAAAATGAGGTACGGAGTGGACAGTATGATGAGAGAGTTATAGATATCTTGTCAGTCAGGTTTGGTGCAGGAGTAATGCCAGTTCTTGGATAGATGTTCAAATAGTAGTTTTTTGAAATTGGTAGATTCAGGTGTGTTTTGGAGTGTGTGGGGTAGAGAGTTCCATAATTTGGCTATTTGATTTGAGAATAGGGCTTTACCATGAGTGTTGTTAGCTTTCTTTACTGTGAGAAAGTTTATGTCTGGGGATCTTAGACTTCATGGGCATGAGTAGGGACCAACAAGTTCCTTGAGGGATGGGCAACTGTCAGGATGGAAGATGATACTGTGAGTGAAGTTAGGTTGGTAGAGATGGAGGAGGTTATGTAACTCAAGCCAATTTACTTTACATAGAGCAAAACAATGGTGGGTCTGGTGGGGAAACTTGGTGAAGTGAGCTATTTTGTTGTAGCAAGTTTCCAGTTTGGTTAAGTCTGATTTATTTTAAGTTGGTAAAGAGGGGGAAAGCATATAGGAGCATAGAAAGGAGGAATTTTCTGGATATGGCTAGTCTGGTATTGTCAGGAGGAATGACTTGCTTCTGTACAGTGAGCCAAGTTTGATGTGACCTTTCTTAATTGTGGTGGCTACTATGTATTGGTCAGATCTGAGTTTGTTGTCAATTATCATGCCAAGGAGTTTTGTATGGTCAACTGGTTGGATGGTGTTGTTTGCTGAAAGAATGGTGAAAGGAGGTATGATCAGTGAATGTTTGCTACTGGTAAATAGCATTAACTGTGTCTTTTTGGAGTTGGGGATTAGTTGTGATTTACATAGATATGTTTCTATATCAATAAAAGCTTGTTGGGCTACTATTTGGAGGTCTGGTAAGGTATCTGCCGAGCAGATTAAAGTTGTATCATTCGCATACTGAACTACTTTAGTGTGTGTTGTGGATGAGGCTAGATCATTGGAGAAGATGGTGAAAAGAAATGGTCCTAGTATGGACCCTTGGTGGACTCCAACTGAGACAGGCAGAAATGGTGATAGTTTGGATTTCCATCATACTGCTGTTTGCCTGTCAGAAAGATAACTTAGGAACCAGGAGATGGAAGTCTCTGATAGGTTTAGTGGGGCAAGAGTGCTAAGAAGTTTCTGATGGGAGACAGTGTCAAACGCTTTTGACATGTCTAGGAAGATTGAATTTACTTGCTGGTTTGAATTTCTCAGTTGATTGATGGTATTAGAGAAATTAATTAGGGCTGTGGTGTTGCTGTGTTTTGGTCTGAAACCATGTTGGGAGGGAGAGAAAGATAAGGTTGTGAGATAACAGGTATTGTAGTAATTGAGTGTGAATATATTTTCTAGAATTTTAACACAGGGAAAAGGATGGCTATGGGTCTGTAACTGTTTAATTCTGTTGAGGTTACTCCTTTATGTAGAGTGGTGATAGAGGAAATTTTCCATAATTGTGGAACATATTGTTCTGCTATAGACCTATTTACCAGAATGGAGACAGGCAGAGCTATGGCATCAGCTGAAAGTTTGAGGTACTCATTGGGGAGTTGGTCACCTGCTATGGAAGAAGGCTTCAGTTTTTCAGCATTGTTCTTCTGGTGTTAGTTGGGACAGGTTGGAGATCAAAAGAGTTGTTGTTAGTTTCCACATCAAGTGGAAGAGATGGTGGGGTGGAATTATTCCCTGTAACTAAGGAGATGATGGTGTTTATAAAGTAGGTGTTGATTTGTGAGGCAATACTCATGCTTTGGTTACTGGTTGTTGGTTCTGCAGTTGTAGCTTTACCTGGTGGAGGAGCGAGTTAATTGTTTTGCATAGATGTATAATATGCTTTTTTGTTTAATTTGAGTTGTTTTTTTGTTTGATTGCAGAGCTACTGGTATAACCCAGCCACTGGGGATGCACAAGCCAGTGCATTTCTTTGTGCCGGTCCCAAGCCTGGATAAATGGGGAGGGTTGCATCAGGAAGAGCATCTGGCGTAAAACTTCGCCAAATCTTTTCATGCAGTCACCAGTTAATATTTCCATACCAGATCAGTCGACGCCCGGGTTAACAATGACCGCCACCAGTACTGTTAGCCAACAGGGTGCTGGCAGAAATTGGACTACTGTTGGCCGAAGGAGGAGAAGAGGCAGAAGGCATGGCTGAAGGCAGGAAGAGAGGAGAAAGGCTAGGACTGTGGTAGTGAGGGTCGGAACTTTGAATGTTGGTGGTATGACTGGAATAGGGACAGAGCTAGCTGATATGATGGACAGAAGGAAGGTTGGTATATTGTGTGTGCAAGAGACCAGATGGAAGGGGGGTAAGGCTAGGTGTATCGGAGGTGGGTTCAAATTGTTTTATCATGGTGTGGATGGGAGGAGAAATGGCGTAGGAGTTATTCTGAAGGAACAGTATGCGAAGAGTGTTTTGGAGATGAAAAGGGTGTCGGATAGAGTGATGTTTATGAAGCTGGAAATTGATGGTGTAATGATTCATGTTGTTAGTGCATATGCTCCACAAGTTGGGTGTGCAATGGATGAGAAAGAAAAATTTTGGAGTGAATTGGATGAAGTGGTGATGACTGTACCCAAGGGTGAGTGAGTGGTGATTGGAGCAGATTTAAATGGGCATGTTGGTGAAGGGAACAGTGGGGATGAGGAAGTGATGGGTAGGTATGGTTTTAAACAAAGGAATGCAGAAGGTCAGATGGTAGTGGATTTTGCGAAAAGGATGGATATGGCTGTGGTGAATACATATTTTAACAAGAGGGAGGAGCATAGGGTGACATACAAGAGTGGAGGAAGATGCACACAGGTGGATTATATCTTATGTAGGAGGGCCAGTTTGAAGGAGATTGGAGACTGTAAAGTGGTGGCCGGAGAAAGTGTAGTTAGGCAGCAAAGGATGGTGGTTTGTAGGATGACGTTGGTGATCAAGAAGAGGAGGAGGAGTGTGAGGGCAGCACCAAGGATCAAATGGTGGAAATTGAAAAAGGGTAATTGTGTAGTGGAGTTCAGGGGCGAGTTAAGGCAGGCACTGGGTGGCAGTGAAGAGTTACCAAATAGCTGGGTAACTACAGCAGAGCTAGTAAGGGAGATGGCTAGAAATGTGCTTGGTATCACATCAGGACAGAGGAAGGACAACAAGGAGACATGGTGGTAGAATGAGGAAGTACAGAAGAGTATACAGGCAAAGAGGTTGGCAAAGAAGAAGTGGGCTTGTCAGAGAGATGAAGAAAGTAGACAGGAGTATAAGGAGATGAGGTGCATGGCAAACAGAGAGGTGGCAAAGGCTAAGGATAAGGCATATGAAGAGTTGTATGAAAGGTTGGACACTAAGGAGGGAGAAAAGGGCCTGTACTGATTGGCTAGACAGAGGGACCGAGCTAGGAAAGATGTGCAGCAGGTAAAGGTGATAAAGGATAATGAGGGAAACATACTCACAAGCAAGGAGAGTATGTTGAGGAGATGGAAAGAGTACTTTGAGGGGTTGATGAATGAAGAGAATGAGAGGGAGAAAATGTTGGATGATGTAGGGATAGTGAATCATGAAGTACAATGGATTAGCAAGGAGGAAGTAAGGATAGCTATGAAGAGAATGAAGAATGGAAAGGCTGTTGGCCCAGATGACATACCTGTGGAAGCATGGAGGTGTTTAGGTGAAATGGCAGTGAAGTGTTTAACCAGATTGTTTAATGAAATCTTGGAAAGTGAGAGGATGCCTGAGGAACAGAGAAAAAGTGTTTTGGTACCGATTTTTAAGAATAAGGGTGATGTGCAGAGCTGTAGTAACTACAGAGGGATTAAATTGATCAGTCACAGCATGAAGTTATGGGAAAGAGTAGTGGAAGCTAGGTTAAGAAGGGATGTGATGATTAGTGAACAGCAGTATGGTTTCATGCCGGGAAAGAGCACTACAGATGCAATGTTTGCTCTGAGAGTGTTGATGGAGAAGTACAGAGAATGTCAGAAGGAGTTGCATTGTGTTTTTGTAGACTTGGAGAAAGCATATGACAGGGTGCCTAGAGAGGAGTTGTGGTATTGTATGAGGAAGTTAGGAGTGTCAGAGAAGTATGTTAGAGTGGTACAGGATATGTACAAGGGTAGTGTGACAGTGCTGAGGTCTGCGGTGGGAGTGACGGATGCGTTTAAGGTGGAGGTGGGGTTACATCAAGGATCAGCTCTGAGCCCTTTCTTATTTGCAATGGTGATGGAGAGGTTGACAGATGAGATCAGACAGGAGTCCCCGTGGACTATGATGTTTGCAGATGACATTGTGATCTGTAGTGAGAGTAGGGAACAGGTGGAGGAGACCCTGGAGAGATGGAAATATGCTCTAGAGAGAAGAGGAATGAAGGTCAGCAGGACTAAGACAGAATATATGTGTGTGAATGAGAGGGAGGATAGAGGAATGGTGAGGATGCAAGGAGTAGAGGTGGTGAAGGTGGATGAGTTTAAATACTTGGGGTCAATAGTTCAGAGTAACGGTGAGTGTGGAAGAGAGGTGAAGAAGAGAGTACATGCAGGATGGAGTGGGTGGAGAAGAGTGTCAGGAGTGATTTGTGACAGACGAGTACCTGTAAGAGGGAAAGGGAAGGTCTACAAGAGGGTAGTGAGACCAGCTATGTTATATGGGTTGGAGACAGTGGCATTGACAAACAGGCAGGAGATTGAGCTGGATGTGGCAGAGTTAAAGATGTTAAGATTTGCACTGAGTGTGACGAGGGTGGACAGGATTAGGAATAAGTATATTAGAGGGTCAGCCCAGGTTGGAAGGTTTGGAGACAAAGCCAGAGAGGCAAGATTACATTGCTTTGGACATGTGCTGAGAAGGGATGCGGAGTATATTGGGAAAAAGATGCTAAGGATGAAGCTACCTGGTAACAGGAACAGAGGAAGGCCTAAGATAAGGTTTATGGATGTGGTGAGAGAGGACATGCAGGTGGTTGGTGTGACAGAGCAAGATGCAGAGGACAGGAAGAAATGGAAACAGGTGATCCGCTGTGGTGACCCCTAATGGGAACAACCAAAATAAGATGATGATGCAGAGCTACTGGTATGCTAGCAGAGTTTTATTGTCCTTTGTTTTCTGATATTGAAACCAATTCTTTTGCCTTAGATTTTGAAGTCTAATGGTTTCTTTTGATATCCAGGGCAATCTAGTTTTTTAACACAACATGTACAAGTTGGTACTAAGCTATTTAGAATAGCTAGAAATTTGTCATTTAATTATGTTACAGCTTGGTCAAGTTGGAGATGATGGAATGGTGTCCAGTTACATTTATTGAGCATGTCTGAGAATGCTTCTTTGGAGAAATTTTTGGTATTTCATATGACTTTGTAATCTATGGTTCTGGGTGGGTTGAGCTGATGATAGATTAAGTAGGTAGATCTATGGTCACTTGAATCATTTGGAAGGCATCAAGAGAGATAGCTGTGGGTGGTACTGTTAATGTGACCAGTCTAAGATAGATTCCCTTTTGCTATGTTTATCTTTTTGAGTGGGAAATTGTATTATTTGGGAGAAACCATGTATTTATGAAGGTGGAGATGGGCCAGAATTGGAAGTGTGTACACATTGCATCATAGATATCGATGCCTGATGGGCAAGTCTTGGTTTTTTGAGAGGGATCCTACCTCTCACATGTGGTACTGGGCTAAATACAGTAAGGGCACAGAGAACCCTGCTTGGCAATGGCACTATTGTAGTACTGCTATAGTCAGGGATTCAACAGATTGTGCCCAACATAACATGCTTTCATTTTGTTGAGCCAAGTCCACCATGACTTCACCATGCCTAAGCACCTGTCCTTTTCACAGCCACCCAGATGGTATGCAACACAATCAGTAGCACTGCCAAGGGCATGGGTGTCAATCCATGATGTCACTGAGAATGTTTTGTGCCTGTAGGAGCAGGCAGATACCCTCTGACACACGCCTATGCACACCAGCTACACACCTACCTCTACTGCAATGGGTAGTATTGACTTGTTTTGGGCAAATGTCAACATCACCAGCAGACTCAATATGGGGCTGTGGTCTACAGGCCTCATCCTGTCCACTATCTGATATCACCTCATTGTGAAAATGTCTGGACAAGTTTTCCTCCACATCTGAGGTTACAGCCTCATTCACATGACAGTCACCATCTGGGCCAGACTGTATTACCAAATCACTGCCCGGTGTGCCAGTGGTCTTGTACTATACTCAGACACATCAGATCCCACATTGGGATTAGTGGGCAGGCTAATGGAGGATAAAGGCAGTGAATGTGCTAAAAGAAGAGACAGATGACATAAGTTAGGAAGACATGCTTATGTCACATGCTAGATATTATTAATGACACATGCCACATATATCTCACTGCAATGTTACAGTTAATAATGACTTACCAGGAGGTCTTGCACATGTATGGCCCATGGATCCTATATAACAGGGAGTTGACAATTATTTTACATATGTAACATACATGACAAATGTGAGAAATACAAGCATAACACATACCTGTCATGTCCTCATGGAAAGCAAGTGCCAGAGACGAAGGATAAAATGCAATTGTTGCAGGGAAACAAAGGCATAAACACAGCATACTTAATCACATATTCTCCAACATGTACTATTCCAACAGAGGTAAAACACACAGTAGGTAATACATGCACATGCCAGCTGTTTGTGGTTGCTATGCTGATGGTGGCTATTCTATACAATGGTAGAAGGACAAAGTATTAATGGAGGAAAACAACAAGAATAACATGTATGAAATAGAGGTAACAGCATATAGGTTCATAGATTAGTACTAAGCTAACTGCCCTTGCGAGCCATTTGAAGCTTAGTCAATCATCCCTTGTGAGACTCAAACCTTGCACCTTGTGTTTGTAAGCCACCCCCCCAACCTTCAATGTTCTCCTGATGTGGTGAGCTTGGCTGTCATAATATATATCCTGCAGTGGGAAAGTACATACAGAGCAAACACAGTCATGTGTACAGGCATCGGCATAGTAGCATGATGACATATGCAGCACAGTAACAGGATACTCACATGACATACAGTGCACCTGGTGGCTAGATGTTAGTGTAGAAAAACAGCAACATTGATTTTGTAGAACACAGGTCTGTTATACAGGGCTGCAGCTAATAAGCAAGTTGGGGAACCATACCTGGTCTGTCTGCAGGTGTACCTGCACATCTCATCTCATGCCCCCAGAAGATGTAGCACTATTTTTCAATGTGAGGGAAATCTCAGTATGACTGTACACAGCACTGGCATAACAAGATGCTAAGGAAATAACAGGTAATGGTCACAGTAACAGTATATGGAGACACTCACCTGTCATATCCTGCTGTTGTGCAGAAGTAGATGAATGTGTGCAAATGAATGCAGACAACATGTTGATTGCATTATTATGTATATAATGAAGTTATATGGCTGCATGTCATTACACTTACATTGATCATTATCACCCTGTGTGAACCCATGTTAATGATGCAATTTTGCTGCTGCAACACAAAAATAACAATACATGAATATACATGTAACAGCAATATATACTGAGTTACTCTATGTGTGTCAATGTTATACAAAGTAACACATGCATGTGCAGCCTGGAACACCTGCTTTGATTCCACCTTTGGGTATGCTGTGCTTCCCACTTGCCATATGCAGTTATGCAAGAAAATGTATGACCTCATCAGGAGGTGCCAATGGTGGATCTCCACTAATGGAATACATTGACCTCTCATACTGGCATACCCTGTTAGTGGCATGAAGGATCTTGTCAGGCTACCATTGGCGATATGCCTCAAAGTATCTATTAAGACCTGTCACAACATTAATCATGTTTGAAAGTTCGGTTCAGACTTCATTCCTCCATAACATATTTTATGCTCATCCAAGGAGTCTCTGTCTATGTTGGCTCAGAGCATCTATTACAATTTTGTTTTCCTATGGGGAAAAATTGTTGCCCTACATCTGTTTGCCATCTGGAAGACAGTTATATGCACATGGTTAGATTAATATGGGGGGGGGGGGTCACATACAGAGATGATTATGTGGACAGTTTATGACAATTTGGCTTCCCTACAGTCCTGTGCAATGTCAAAATCTAGGAAACTGTCCTTGTGCCATATAGCACTGTGACATATAAAACTGTATGTGTCATGAAGACAATGCATGAATACATAAAACTTGGAATAACAACATAAGTTGTGATATCTGTAGAGGCTGTCTGTGACATTTCAATCCCTTACAGTAGCTATCACAGTAGTGGCAATCTAAATAGACAGCATTGTGCCACATGATCCACGTACTTTGCATGCAGTTTACATTAACATTTGACACATAACATATGTGTAAAACAGAAATGTGTGATGTCTGTCACACACATCTGGTAGCTGCAATACAATCTGAGCTGAAATTGACAACCTGTCTAAAGAATCAGTCATATTAACATGAAACCATTGATTGTTCTTGTAATTATGGAATTGATTCCCATGGGGTTTATTTGCTTAATATTTTTTATCATGTACATACTAATGAACATTTTAGATGTTTTTGTGGGTTCATCTCCACACAGGGGATAGGTGTTATATTCTGATTGTTGTGTTCTGTTTAAAAGTTTTCAAAATGCTGCCATACATACCTGCTTATTGATATTAATTTATTTTGAACATGCTTATGACTTCCTCATTTCTTGATTGGATTTCTATGAATATCTCCTTATTCCATAATATTTTGCCAACAGCACCTTGTTTGCTACAGTTTTATGTTTGAAACTTTGAACATACTGGTATAGTTCTTCAAAGAAAATGTGGAATATATTAACCTTTGCAACTTGAATTTTGCGTATAAGTGTGTCATTTTTTTATTAATTCGAACTCAACACCCTTCTCATATTTGGAGGAAGTAAGATGGCCAGATATACATTTTGTCTGTAGAATAGGAACATCACCCTGATACTGGGGATAATTTTGAGTTATAATTTATACTTTGCCAAATAAATATCGGTACATATTTTATGTCCTCCCACCTAAAATACATTAATGTGTATGTGAGGTACAGCAATTTGCAGCTGTCTGTTAACAGAAGCTGTGTTACGTGACAGTGTTCCACTGTCTGAGGTATGAAATTTACAGTTGTGTTTTTGTGTTATGACCACTGTGCTGGAATGGAGTCTTGCTTGCAATTTTATTTTCATAAATGCACAGCACATTGTACTTCTTGTAAAGCATAAGCCATAATCCCTATTAGTACCACATCCCTGCACATTAATACCTCAAATTCCTTTAGCTGCATTTCTTACATACAATATCAGGTAAGCTGGACTAGCTAGGCAGGTAGGGGTCATGGTTAGAGTGTGAGCATAGCTAATAGTTGCAGGTTTGAATCGCAGGTCTTCCAATTCAGTTCTGTTCCAGTATGTAAAGGACAGTTTGTGAAAGATTCAAAACTGTGTATGGAAATGCTGTAATGTTCTTCAGTTTAAAACTTTGAGAACATGAGCTGAACAGCTTATATCAATGTTATTTTATACCTATCATTCGTATGTGCTTTAGATTTTTTGCATGTGATGAAGAACACACTCGGAATCAGGCCTTGTGCATTGAGTGGATGCACAGGCTGCAAAAGTAGCACAGGGAGAGAGGTATGTTGATTAATTTATCTGATTTTGTAAATAAAAGAGATGTGATAATTTTTTACAGGTTCATATTTTTCCATTGTTATGAATACTATTTATAATGCAGGAATACCCATCATGCATCATTAAGGTAAGTACAATAGTCAGACGTACTTGTGATTACAATTATGAATTACCTAAAACTATGTTTACACATCACTTAAAAGCAAACATGTTTGCTGAAGATAATTACCAGGATTTAATAAAATCTGTGTAGGCACAGTATAGGTCCTATGTAGAATGTATCCGTGCATATTAATGATGGTGCATTGCTGAGGGAGATCTGAGGAACATGGATACTGAGTCAGTGTAGGTAGAGGTGTAAAGCTACCCATGGCTGCAGATAAGTGTGAGGCTCCCTGTAATGCTCCCTACCACTATTGTAATGTTGTGAAGTGTGTTAACTGTATAATAAGTCATATTTATGATGTGTTATGTTTTTTTAAATTATTTTATTTTAAATTTTTACTGCATGTTTGCACAGTGCATCACAGAGCACAGCAATGCCAAGCTGTGCTAACATATAGACAGCTGACATCTGGCAGATATCTAAAAATAGAAACTGGATGTAACTAATTATCATAATTAAATCTGTTTATTTTTTACATTTGAGCGAAGCACAGCGGAGCTGGGCAGAGCACATACTTACATGGCCAACACCTGCCAGACATCTAAAAATAGACACTGTATATAATTAATTATTTAATTATAGCTGAGTTTAAGCGTGTTTGCATAGCGAGCTGCCATGCTCAGCAATGCTAACAGGTAGCCTAGTAGTATATGTGAAGGTAGATTTGCTTTTATAGTACCCAACTAGCTGCATGGATAGAGTTACGGTCTTTTGTGTAGTCATTCCTGGGTTTGAGTTCATAACAGGCAGAATATGTCTGTAAATAATTGTACTATTTTTCTTCAATTTCATTAAACTATTGTGAATGTTGGCACTGTTGTGCTTTGCTAAGCACTGTTCATTCATGCTAAATAGTGTATAAACATTCCAACCCAATGCTAACCCTTGCTAAAACCATGGTTTTGCAAGTTTTTGCACTGAGTGGTTTTGCTTAGTTGGTTTGTGTACTGTGAAGCAGCACTTTCTTGAATGTTGCTGAATGATGTGTAAGGGTGGGAAAACAGCCTATATCAAGCCAAATAGGTGGGAATTCTGCAACACTCATTGGAGTTCAATTAACTATTGCTATGGCTGACAGTGTTTTTAAAGGTGTCTACTTTCGGGAGCAGAGATGGGTGATTCAGGAGTCCAGGGTCATGGCCAAGTTCCATGTTAAAACCTATGACCCCAGCTGATGCAGGGTGGATTCCAGGGTTCAGAGTGTAAGGCGGAGGCCTGGGACCATTTTCCCAGGGAACTCACCAGTGTTAATGATATCCCTTGCACAGGTGAACAGTGTTGTTACCATTTTGATGACCTAAAAAGGAGAAAGAGGGGAACACTGGACATTTGGCTCCAGGAAGCTCATGCTGAGAATGCTCCAAAAGTATGTAAATATGTCTTCCTCTGTCTGACCAATATGCAAGTTGAATGTCTGTAAAACTGGTATGCATAATGTTGTGCTTCCCTCCCAACATCTGCAGCTGAGAGAGCTCAGAATGTTGAGTTCCATGCAAGGCGACTGGCCAGGTTGTACAGTGAGCATGGTAAGTACGGATTTAGTATGCCAACTGTAGTGCAATAAGAAAGAAATAATGCATTTACTGAAATAAAGTATACAGAAGAAAAACTGTAGCACAGTAAATGGGCATGTAGAACAGTAAAGTAATAAATGGGCAATTACAGCTGTAGAGCTGTAGTGCAATAAATGAATAATAAGAACTGTATTTCAATAAAGCATTAACAATATCAATAACAGTAAGCAAAATGTTGTTCAGCAGGATTGTGTTGTCAAAACCATTGGAGTACAGCTGTATGCATTGATTGTTTATGGTAAAGTTGCAGCAGTCAACTGTAACACTGCAATAGCTGCAGCCCACAAAACAAATGGCCTGCAAACTGCACTTCTTAACTCCTAGTACTGTCCAAGGCTAACTCCAGGTCAATATCGGTCACATTATGATCTCGCTTTCTCAGATATCAGGTAATAAAGGTATAATGGGTTCTACTCCCATACCTGCCAACTAAGGCGCAAATGCTGTCTAATTTGCTTACAGTGCACAAACATGCCTCTCAAGTGTCATGATTTCTCATAATGTAATTAAAACTGCCTAATCCATCTGTCACATGATTAGTAGATAAAGCATTACCTAGAATGCAATGTCTTACCAAATCCATTTACAGAACACCTGGGTTGGTATATAATTCCACATTAGCTGAAACTGTTTTGTGTAGTGGTGTACCTACATTTGTAACTGCTTGTCCCATACTGACCCATGCTAACAGCTGGAATGTACTTTCTACATCAGTTATAGGAAAATTGTAGTAATTCTACTCAAATATGACAGTACACACCTGTACATTATATATTTCTGTGTTTTCAGGGATATAATCTGCAGTGCCAGTAATGGAATGTTTCTCTCTCTCTTTCCCCCACCCCTTATCTTCATTGATTTATTACTGTTATTTATTATTATGATTTTAATATTAACATACTTTGTTAAACTAACTATATTTTGGAAAAATGCATGATTATTGTTATGTTTTATTATGATGCAATATTAACATATTTGTTAAACGTTCTGTTTTGTTGGCCCTAAGGTTTACTTTGCACTGGCATGCTGTTACCATACCGACTGTTATGTTACTTAATGTTGTGTTGCACATATACATTAATATGCATTTGGATGAATAAATATGATGTTCAATTATGTTAATACTAATGTTGGTTTGGTTATTACTAACTGTTACTTATTGCTATACCTCATTTACCAGAGCACATCAAGGTAGGCCAGTTCCGGCTGATTCCCCTACCTTGCCTCAACTGGCCGTGGCACCAGGTCCCAGCACATCTGGTACCCAGACCGGTGGTGTCCCCTCTGCTGCCTCTGCACTACCTGTGGCATCAGGAAATACAGCCTCAGGGGACAGGGCCCGACCACCCTCTGTGAGCAGTGATGGAGGAGGTGTTGTAGTGCAGGATAGTCCACTGTGGTTGTGATCACCATCTATACCAGACTGAGGGCATGCTGGCTACCCTGGTGGGGTAGCTTTGCCCTGGTGCCCAGCCTCCAGTACAGCTACCCTTTGGGCAGTGATGGAGCAGTTTCGACAGTCCCACAGGTAGCGACATGAGTCACACTGCTGCCATCTGGAGGCACATAGGACTCGGATTCCACAGCATCCTCCCTAGCCAAGGTTTCCCCCCATGTGTCACACACCACCCCTGTCTGCTGTCTTGTCTTTTTGCAAATGCATACTCACCTACCCAACTTACCTCCCCCACATGTACCTATGTCCCTCCCCCAACATTCCAGTTTCACCTTAAAAAAAATGTGCATCTGTTCCACAAAAAATACTGTCCTATACATAGCTCTCCATTTTGCACGTGTCCACTGGACACACGTAATTTGGTGCAATTGGCTTGACAATACAGTTATGTTGCCCTCACCTCTCTCTCAGGAGTTTGAGAATCCAAATTAATCTACAAATCTGTCAAAGTGCACAGTTGTTGCTGTACAAGAAATGGATAGATATGGTTCTTTCCTGCACCATTCCTGCACATCCTTCCATTCCTTTCACTATGTTTCCCCTCTGTTTGCCCCCATTTTACCACTTTCCTATCTCCCCTTTTTTCTTTTCTTTATATTTTTTTTAGCACGGCCCTGCACAATGCGCCGTGTCACATAGCTTCAATAAGCTCAGTGAAACAGAGCAGTAATGACTATATGTGTTTTTAGCATTATAAGACACATGTACAAAATATACACCTCTGCTATATTTCGAACCTGAGCCCATTACACCTGCAGCACACTGCATTATGCCACCATGCCACGCAACTATTAATTAAAACAGTGGTTAGGACAAAACATATTAGTTGCCAATTACAGTCATCGGGTGTGCTTCAATGGAGCTGCACACCACACTGTACCATGCAAACTGGAATAAAAAGTAATGGAAAAAATGGGAGTGTATCTTGGAATCTTCTGCACTAGTACACCCCTAGACATTCAAAGACATGATAATGGATGTATCTGAGGCCTGTGATAGCAGGTAAATGTGCCCTTTGATCAGAAACATGTAGAAAGTCACCTGCTAAGGCATTAATGGCAAAATACATATTCAACTGGGACTCTGGTGCAGAAAAACATCCATATAAAGCTATGTGCATACTGATGGATGCAGACAATGTATGTCACAGCCAATATGTATGCACGTGCAACTTCCAAATAGACACACTGTAGCAGTGACTGAGTAGCTCAGTCTGTTAAATGCATTGCATTCAGTACATTTTGCCACACACAGACCTGGGTTCAAATCCAATGTGTTGCATTTCAATTACATTATTGTGAAGACAGCAATTAATGAATAACTCATGCACTTATTATCCACACAAAGCATTGCAAAGTCACAGGCCTGCAGGTAGGGACACACATCACATATCCGTATAGCATTACTATATGTCACCTAGTATTCTGTTATTGACAAAGTTACCAAACATACATACCTTAAACACGTGCTGTGATTGGAGTTTAAAGGGTACTCTCACCCTGGCTCTGCCTCTACAACAAAGCTGACACAGTTGACTTAGATACACCTACAGCTTGTTGTCCTCCAAAGTGTTCACACTCACTGCCTATGTCTATTACCTGCAACAGCAGCTACAACCTGTGTTACACACAACTCTATGTAAAGGTTTCTGCTACAGACTAACCCTCTGCAATGATGTAGTCTCCTCTCCCCAATAATGTCCACCTCATCAGCTTAGAAAGGGGTCCTGTTCTACATGAAGGCATTATATACTGCACTGTGGTTGCATATCATTGGCTAATGATAGTGCAACTCAGATGTTTTGGCTGCAATTAGCATATCAGAGTTACAGATTGGTTGGCTATGGGCAAACATTCTGTATGAGACTTTCCTCACACAGAGCACACTTTTGCAAAACAGTACTAGTAACACATTTCAACAGAGGAGTACTGCACTCCACCAGGTATGTAACTGTTTTTTGTGTATAATAGGATGCAGATGAGAGGATATAGATATGGGGAATAGGAAGTACAGCAGTAAGCCTGTCTTAGACCTGTGGTAATGACATGTCATTGATACCCTGTTATCTTACACATACAGGGGATATACAATATATCAGGGTTGCATTGCCGTTTATCATTGTGGCACACTGGTGTTGTTTGGCTATTCCAATACAGTGGTCATAATAACACACTGCTATTTGTCCGGCACTGGTTTTATGACATATTATTGGGTGGCTGGCCTTAGGGGACACACCACAGTAGACTGCAGTATTGGGTATATGATCATACAGCAGAATCTTTCATGGTACACAGGGAACTACCTCAGTAATGATACTATCTCAGTTGTATCCACACACATAATATGTTGTCACAATGTGGGGTATGACGTGTGAGCAAGCAGTGGATAGTGCTGGCCATTTTGTTCTTGCTGTATCTGTATATGGTGGACATCCATGTATTTGATATTGTAATGTATTTACCTTTTGGTGTGTTTCAGGACTAATGTATCACAAAAGGCATGTCCCCTTCTCAAATGTGGAGAATGAACTAATACTTCAAGGACTATGTCAGCATCATCACATCCTCCTATCTGGGGGAGGCATAACAGGGAACAGCAGACTGCATTGTGGGCAGACCTTGTCCGGGATGTGAATGAGACTGAACAGCAAGACAGGACATATGAGCATTTTCTTCACTGTGCTACAGATATGGTGAATGCTGCATGATGAAGGGCAGCTGAAGTAGCCATGGATCGTGCCATCACTGGTGGAGGGCCTGCAATGAAACAACCATTCACGGCCAATGAGGGTATTCTTGGTGAACTTAGGGACACATGATAGCTCCCAGGCATCCATCACACCATGTATTGTGGAGGTGGCTGCCACAGTGTCCATAGCAGAGGAGTGTGCAGGTAAGCTTACTATGATCACCATTGTAATACTGTCATTCTGTCAGGTAGTACATATCTTTACATGGGTGTCAGGTGTATGTGCTGTGGAGGGGGTGGTTAGCTCAGTTGTGCACTCATACTCAGAATGTCAGCAATACATCAAGTAACACAGTAGCTACCGTACATATGAGATATATGCTGGTATTACCTTATTGTGCTGCAACATGCACTGGTACTGAAATTACCTCACCCTCACCTTTTTACAGGTCAGTCACAAGTTGTCAAAGGTTGTGGTCCTGCCGCTGGTAAGTTTGATACTGTTTTGTTATAGAACATACATGCTATTAAGGGTAAAGGCCAGGATAATTCCCTATGTACAGGAAATATTGTGCACAACCAGAGTAGAATGTTTGTATGTTCCAGTCTGGAACAGTTACCTCAGTTTCCTAGAGTGGGGTAATCACAGGAGTGTAGCTGAATGAGCAGAAACACTTTTGCAGTTATAGTTCAGAGTGAATAAGCCTCTTGGTGTCCAATTAATCTGATATGCATTGTACATACTGAGAGGGCAATGGTACATATCTTAGACTTTGAAACTTGTATTTGTATATATTTGTTAAGATAAATATATTGGGTTTTATGTATTGTTTTATAAGGTATAGTGTTGTATTGCCTACTTAAAAGGTACATTGTACTGGCCAACTGTCACATGATTTACCTGACATGCTTGTTATAAAGGCCTTGAATCGAATGTGTATTTTGTTGTGAGGAAGTCTGTTGTGCATTAAAGCAGAGATGAGAAGATGTGAGAGTGGTAATGCAGTTGTGGATCCTCATTATTATGACTATTTATGGATTTTCCATAAATAATAGTGCAGGTAGCAATGTACTGATTTTGTCTTTGTTTTCACAGGTGACCAGGGGGGTTGGTGTTTCTTGCCCACACTACTTGATGTCAGTGTCTCTTCAGACTTTGATGATGATGATGGTGACCACAGTGAAGCACTGGTGGATTTGTTGGGAGTTGAATCTGTCCCAGTGGTTGACATCCCTTTTCTGCCCTCATTGTCACTGCACAGAGTCAGTATGCCCATGCATACCCAGTCCCAACAGGCCTCAAATATGGGACAGTCAGAGGGTGGAGACATTGACCAGGCCAGTGTGGCAACTATGACATCAGTGAGTGTAGGCTCGGGCCATACCAGACAGTTGGCGAGGTCCTACACAGGCAGATTGACAAGGGTGCTCACAGGAAGACTGCTGTCTCTCCACCACCTGTTACAGATGTCACATCAATGGTTACTCGGCGCATGTTTTGGGCTGTCATGGAGTCACAGGCATGTTCTGAATGGAACACCAGACATATGCTTAGGGTTATGGATGCAGCACAAGCTGACATCCATGACTGCTAAAACCGCAATGGGGACACCCTGGATTGGTTCACTGACACAGTGGTCAGACAGTGGACTGAGACAGTGTCTTTCTTGGACTGCACATTGTGCTGGAATCTGTAGTTGGATTTGGGTAGCAGACCCATGGATGTAGGTCTGCAACACCATCTGCTGATAGTCCACGTGGCTATTCACAGTTATGCTCCCATAGTGGTGGTACATCCAGTGCTACATAGGGGAGTGTGCTGTTCACATCATGATGTGGCACACCATGTACACATGATCCTGCGTGGTCCTGTGGGGGACACGGTCCCAGCAGACAGCAGTCACCATCAGGTTCTAGCACCGCATCTGACCTTGGGAATTGTGGTACCAGTGAAACTTCTGGCAGAGCCAGTTCACATGTCCAGGGCCAGAGACAGTAAACTGTGAACTCTACCATGTACAGGCCACAGCTGTCCAACATACACACATGTAGGACTAGCAGTGACCTTTACTGTGTACATGCACACACTCACAACACTGTCACATGCAGGTCACCAACAGACACGCACTGCACCTCACCATGCTCCATCAAACCCACTCCCCTTCCTGACTCACACACGTATTGTCAACCATTTGGGCCAGCCTAGGCCTCCAGCACCCCCACACATCACTTTGTGCAAGTAATGATTACTGTGCCACATCCTTGTCATCTTTCCCTTCGATGCAGGGGAATGAAGCTATGTGTCTGATGCACAGTGTGACTATATTACTTGACATGTACTTGTGTCATGTAGTATTGTTTTGCCATGCCACTTGTAGTGTTCACCAACATACACTGTATGCTGAAATGTGTCATGAGTATGCAACATACTTTTTGGAATCTTATGTTGTATGATGTTGTACTGGCGGTACTGATACACAATGACAGGTATGTCACAGACCCATGCATGTTTCTCTTCCAGGAGTCTGAGGGGATAACCTATAGACACACGGTGGCAGTGAAGTGGCACAGCATGGCATGGCAGCACAGCAGAAATATGACTTCAGCAAGATACAGCAGTATATGTGGATGCCTCCACAGGTTCACATCTGTATGACGGTCGACTAAGGACAATGGTGGCAGTTAGCAAACTCATGCATTCATAATCTGTGATAAGGTCTACTACAGGACAAGGTGTGACCTTGCTGGAGTGCACATGCTGCCTATATGTAGGGAGCATAACAGATGGATGACTCACTGTAAGCACATTAACCTACTCTGTGACATTAGTACTACATGTTTGTTGGAGACATTTGTCTAGCAGACATAAACACACCCTTGAAACAGACCCTGCACAATGGTACACAGAGCACCACAGTGCACCTCAGCACATGCTATCTGTTTGATTGGCTGGGCAGTCATCATTTGAACAGACTAAATCTGCCTGAGTCCCTCTTGGACTGGGGTAATGTGTACTGGTCCTGTACCAAGGGGTTTACCGATGTCTGTGATTGTGAGGGCTGTATGGCCATTATGCTAGTTAAGTTCACATGTCCTATGGCTAAATAAAAGGATGTATACTGCTGTAACAGCCTCACACACAAACATGGCCACATTTAGGCTATCACCACTTCCACTTACTGCATACAGGATATGCCAAGGCACACACATACTGCAAGTTGACTGTATGTAGATTAGAACACTTACTGGTGCACACTACAGATCACAGTACCCAATGCATGCAACACAACCCATGTCTGCTAGTATTATCAGTTTAGAACGTATAATGTTTGTTGATATCAGAAAGCCTTGTTGTGGCCATTTGTGCTACAAATAAAATGATGCAAAATCCTATCTATGTCTACTTTACAAAGGTTATCATAGATGCCGTATGGATATAGACATACACCATGTTAGACAGAGTGAGTTTAGAGAGAGCCCCTACCTATCTAGGCTTATACACTATAGATCACCCTATGCATCACACACATCACAGCTAAAATCTTATTACTACACTGTCAGCTGGTAGTCTTAAGGTGGCTGACATCATCAGGCCTTGCAAAATAGGACAATATCAAAGCCAGCAGCAGGTTACAGGGCCACAACGTGCATAACCATTGCAGGTGGACACCCATGAGGCCATGGTAATTGTTTTTCAGGGGTATATATATATATACATATATATATATATATATATATATATATATATATATATATATATACACACACACACACACACACACACACACACACACATGCATACACACACATACACACACACACACACACACACACACACACACACACACACACACACACACACACACACACACACACACCAAGTAGCCTGGAGGGAGAGAAAACCCCTACCTATCTAGTATTACACACTCTAGATCACAGTATTTATTGCATGTGCCACAGCTTAAGTCTTATTACTCCATTGTCAGCTGGTAGTCTTAAGGTGGCTGACATCATCAGGCCTTGTAGAATAGGGCAATGTGGAAGCCAGCAGCACGTTATGGCCCCAAAAAGTGCATAACCATTGCAGGTGGATAGCCCATGAGGGCATGTCCATTGTTTTCCAGGAGTATATACACACATGCACACACTAGGTGGGCTGCAGTGAGAGTAGATCTGCTACCTCTCAAGGCTTATACACTATAGATCACAGTACTTACTGCATGTGCCTCAGGTTAAGTCTGTTACATATTTAATTGCAGGCACATCACTTGTGCATTTCACAAACTAGGATTGTGTTGAACAGCATCTATAGCCTGCAGAGTGATATTGGTTCATACTTTTTTCTGCATCTAGTATGCTACCAGTGAGATAAGTGTTGTTATCCTAGCTATGTGTGTATAGTTACCAGTATGGCCATATGTGGCTGCTTGCAGTTAGATAGGTGACACTGTGGACATGGACAATGTGCTCAGTTCATATGTGCATTGACACCATTATACATGTCACTACCTGCTCACCTGTCTCTGTCTAAATGGTGACATCCACCAAGCATAGGGGGTTGTAGGTAAGTGGTTTATGTACTGTTGCACCCTTATTTTGGATACTTTGGGCAACATTATTGCTGTGTGATCTTGCAGTTTACTCACCATTATTAGGGTATGTCAGACAATGCATACATTCACACATATATTTCTGTATATAAGAGATATGTGTATATAAATGTAGCTGTGTGTGTATGATATGTATATGCATTCTGTAGCTATATGAGTGGAGTCTATGTATCATTTTAATATATATATATATATATATATATATATATATATATATATATATTTGACACTACATAGCGATAGGTATACTATGCACATGAGAGAGAGATACAGACAGATATGTATATGCATATGTCTATATGTATAGACATTTATACATAATAGGCCATTTCAATGAAAGGCCAAGAGAATTGTCAATATTTTTACTAAATTGTGCTCATTTTTACTACGTGTATGGGCATGCCCAGTGGGACTGTCAGTACTTATAATGTGTATCCAGGCCACACCTACCTGTATTCCAGTCTGGGATTTTGTCTGTTACATACATTAGTATCCGGTCCTGTTTTTGGGCTACTGCACTTCACTCAAAATGTCCACAGCATTCCCCAGCTCTCTCTAAATATGTGACTGAGGTTGGTAATGTTACACCAGCAACAGACTGGAAGATTGCATACCTCTCAATTGTCCTGATTTTCACAGACTATCCAGAGTTTTGCCTCATATGTTTGGTCTGTTTCTCAACACATTTGTGGTCGTTTGGTGCTTTATTGAATGTTGACATCAATACATTCTACTAACTACAGACAGGCCATTGCATGTCAGGCTTTATATCCATCAGAAAATATGTACTACTGTAACACCTTTACTTCTAGCAACTGTCTAGGTTTATGTGACCAATACTTAAACTCTGTCCCTATGTTTGGGCCTTTATTACCCCCAATAATTCTGGCTTTGTCCAGATTTCTTGCACTAAGAGGTTGGTAGGCAAGACATTCTGTGAAAACACCAATATATTACTACATTACATACAAAGTGAGTAATTCCAGATTAGAAAGATCAATACCATCACCCATGCTAGCTTCCCTAGTCCACTGAGCCACACAGGTCACTAGACAGAGAGGGGTCAACTATCAACCAATAAGCATCATACATATGTACATCGTTATTGTTATCATGAGTGAAGAGAGACATATGATGTGTGAGCACTATCTATGTTACAGCCCTGAGATGGCCTGGTAGACTGCTTTACCATAGCTGATTTTCTGCTAAAGCAGTTATATGGGTACACCACTGTGTTGGGGGTGGGGGAACAGCAGCACATGATCAGCTTGGGTAGATAGTAGTCCAAATATCATGTGTGCCCACTGTTTATCATCTCCTTGCCTGATGTCATGAATATTACAACCATGAGACCTAGTGAAAATTAAGGACCACATTCTATTGGACTGGGTATCAGTTGTTCCATGTGGATGCTAACGCTGACCAAATAGCCCAGTACATTTCCTTGCATAACAGCAACAGATCCATACAAATGATAACTTATTATTGTAAACCTTACAATTAGTGTGTAGGTTAGAGACTTACCTTGAGAACACAACAGTTGACAGAACTATAGTTCAGGTCTGACTCTGTGTGATGCAAGCAGTGCACAGACAGTACATGGATAGGTACAGGTTGTGTGGGTTGAATGGCATTATCTATTTTACTATATGTATGTGAGTAGGATTAAGGTGCCAGTCCCTGGGGGCCTAGGTTGTTAGTGCATGTGCTATGTGTTGTCTCTTAGCCAATGCCAGGGTATACTGGACAGACCTACATCTCCCTACAGGGACATCATCAGGGCCTCCTCCTCCGAGTCCTCTTGTGAGTGTGGCTTTGGTGACCTAGGCACTGGTAGGGTGCACTGTATCCCTTCTCTATGCTAATCCTACTGCAACTGCTTCTGCAGGATCTTTTGAGTAGCATGGCACATACTGTGAACATATGTGTGCATTTGGGTGGAGAGTACAGCAGGGCTCCACTAGATATATTGAGGCACTAGAGCTGTAACTTCAGCAACCCAAATATGTGTGCTATGATGTTCCTAGTTTGTACGTGTGCCTCTTTATAACATTCTCCCCTGGGTGTGTGTGTATTTCTGATGGGTGTTTTCATCCATGGCTCCAGTGCGTAACTGGCATCCCCCAGTAAATGGCCATGTGGGATGTCCCCCCTAGCAAACATCTGGTACAGCTGTGATGCATGCCAGATATGGGAGTCATGACAGCTGCCAGGGCTGCCAGCATACACATTCATGATAATACCCTGAGCATTAAACATGACCTGGTAGTTGATGAAGTGGTACTTCTTGCTGTTGACGTAGATTCTACCCTCCTCATGTGTTCATGAGTGCAGTCTATGGCACTCAGTACCTCAGGGTAGTTTGCTACATGTTAAAATTGTTGCATAAGGCTGGCCCTCACCACAAGGGTAAGGGAAAAATATATGTGCTCACTGGCATGTGGTAGCATGGCATCCAGGAATTGATGGAGTACCCTGGGTGCTGATGCCTGTGAGACCTCAATTATGTCCCCACTTGGTCTTTGGAAGCTACCTGTGGCTATTATCCTAAGGGCTACACATACCTTTGTTTCCACTGGGATGGATTCCCCACTGTTGGCTCTGGGCCTGTTTTGAGGGTATCAGAGCTCAGTGAGTTCTTGTAATATGTCCCTGTCCACCCTGTAGCGCTCTACAATCTCCAGTTCATGTAGCTTCTGGAAGGTTACCTTGGGCCTGAACACTTTTCTACTTCTCTGCCTAGGTCTATTGTCACCAGCCGAAGC
This sequence comes from Protopterus annectens, assembly GCF_019279795.1. Lineage (NCBI taxonomy): Eukaryota > Metazoa > Chordata > Ceratodontiformes > Protopteridae > Protopterus > Protopterus annectens. Next base: position 907,949,091 of record NC_056737.1, read on the forward strand.
AGCAACAATGACTTCAGCATCTAACACATACAAATATAGAAGACCTGCAACAGCCCATAGCATTATATGAGTTAAAATTCCCATGTCTGTACTCCAATGGTGTAAATTATGAGGGAAAAATCAGATTGCAGGGTGTATGCACACTTTATGGTGCTCTACTGTAGGTGCTGCCTGTGTTGTTGGCTGCCTATGATGCATTGTACCCACCTAATATATCACTGACATCATTTAATGGCTCTAGTTTAAGGTAAGAAAGGATCAACACTAATTAATACATCATTGGCCTTTTAGATACTCTGAGCACTGTGGCGCACTGCACAAACACACGCCCCATAGGTAAACACTGCTTAGCAGTCAGCACACACCCCTCCAAACATCCACACTCAGCATAGTGGCATGCCACACAAACATGCACCCCATAGGTAAACAAAACTTAGATGGCCGTACACACATCCCCTCAGCCTTCCATGTTCAGCATGCAGTGGCCCATGCAAACAGGCACAGCTAAGCTCCACTCAGCTTAGATGTTATTAGACACACCCCCTCCTTATATCAGCTATCTCCTACGTGGACACCAAGATGGTTCTCTGCCTACACAGAGGGGATATGCAAACATCGTTACCCCATTATGCTGATCAGTAAGTCCACTTCATTTGCATAGGGATCTGTGCTCACAGCCTGGATACTACACACTTCCAAGCTCTTCCATATTAGCAACAGCACACATGCACCAGTGTAGATACTGCACACAGGGTCCTGTTATACATTTCTGTCTCATGATGTTAATCTTAGATTTTTCCTTTTTTTTGTATATAAGGCATGTTTGTGCATTGAGGCACACCATGCAAACATGCTAAGATTATTAAAAATATTTTAATATATTTGCTGTAACTTTTGGAACACACAGAGGATAGTTTTCTCATAGCTATGTGTGCTATGCCATTCTGTCTATCTGCCTACATTTTTACAGCCCCTTTTGTCTGTTTAAAATCCTGTACAAGGAATTTTTCCATGTACACTATTGACACTGACATGGAGTCTGCAGGGCTGCCTATCTGCTTGCTGGATCACTTTACCTGCCTCATTTACTTGAGATGCACCTGCTTATGAGGTGATTTGCATTTCATGGAAGTTTCTGTGTTTCATGCATGCCACTCAGCAGCTGTGTTAGCAGCACAGCACAATGCCTACAATGTTTTGAATTGTACACCTCAACTTAGATCACAGTCATTTATGCATAACTGTCACAGTGCTTTTGATTGCAATGTTTCACATTCAAGTTAATACTGTTTTGTCTACCATTCATAATGTATGTGTCAGTACACTTGTATGTGTCAATGTGGTTCTCAGTGACTGATCTTTTGTGTATAACTTGCCTATTCACATAATAAATGTGTGTTTGCTGTGTCAGTGTTCCCACTGCTGTTGGTAGACTGTCTAGCATGCCTTTCAGTTCAAAATGGGTATTGCATCTGACCATAACACCTGTGATGATTTGTTTAAAACAGAGTTTTATCATGTGCTTAGGAATACTTGTGCAATTAGGCATTCCCAAGTCAACATTTCAAACTTTCTGTTATATAATCAGTAAGTAACATCATGTTGTTTGCATTTTGCAAGGTACTGACTGCTAATAAATGTATGTAGGACATAGGTACATTTGCAGACAGACAAGACTGTTTGTATGGCATATACTTTATTTTCATGTGTCATAGGCTGTCACTGTGCATATGATTGTACACAATTTTATTTAATGAAGCTCAAACAGACAAACCAGCTGATATCCACAACAAACTCCGGGACTTTGAAGTTAAAATGAGCAAGGTATGTAACATTCAGACTGATAACGTGTACCTTGCTGAGTGCATAAGGATGCAGAAAGTGCCGAAGGGTTTAAGAATGAGTAAATTCCATAACGACTTAACAGTGGGACAGCAGGAACTGGAGGAATTGCATGCCATGATTGAAAGACATGGCTTGGAACTTTAGCATTTTATTATTAAAATTAAAAATAGTCAAATTAAATTATTATTGGATGAAGTTAATGTTTTGAACAATAATATTTTGAACAATGCTTGTTTTTTGAGTTATTAGGCTAGGTATGATAAATCTTTCAAAACATTGTAGAGCAAGTTAAAGTTAATATTGCTAGGAAACAAAAAAAGCTTAAAAAGGACAAGATGGAATATAGACAGAAAGAGGCCTACCCACTCCCCAAAAGTTATTTTGGATTTAACGTTGACAGGAATCGGGAGGGTAATGGTGACCTGGACGTTGGGTCTATTAGTTACGAACCTAGAAGGAGAGATTTAAACTCACAATTAGACTTTAACAATACATGTCCCACTCACCAGGCTAAACAAGGAGAAGGTTACTATCAGCTGCCTGTCGGGTGCCAGGGTCCGCCACATAACCCACGCACTCAGGTCACCCCACAACAAGTACAAATATGACTCTGTGATTGTCCATGTTGGTGTGAACAACCTGAGATGTACCTCCCTGGACTACATGAAAAGAGACATGAAAAATGTCTCTGATCTTGTAGCCCAGGCAGGTATGACCCTAGCCCTGAGTAGCATCCTGCCATCACCCAGAATGATACCACAGTACAAGGACAAAATGATTGACCTCAACAATTGGCTAAGCTTCTGGTGTCATTCTAAGGGGATTCAGTATCTGTCTGCCTGGGACGACATGGTCGAAAGATCACGATGCTTTGCCAGAGATCGCCTGCACCTGTCACCCCTGGGATTCCGGATACTGGCAAAGGCTCTTGCCGCCCCTATAGTGCCTTTTTTAGGCAAGGTTCAAATGACAAATTCACCACCATAACAGGAACATGCAAGCAAAAACAGAGGGTAATGCTACTCCATGCTAGAAGTCCAAATCTCAAAATGCACTCACTTGAGGCACTCCTTAAAATGGAGAACATCGATATCTGTGTAGTGACTGAGACCTGGTTCAAGGCTCCAGAGATCACCCCTGCATTACCAGGCTATAACTCATACCACACGTTTTGGCCATCTAACCTGTACTGGAACACCAAAGGTGGAAGTGTGTCCATATTCATTAAGGATATCCACATCTCCAGGCTAGTTGCAAAGCATAATGCATCCGAGCTTATCCAAGTGCAACAAACTCTGGGCAAAACTGCAATCCAAATTGTAGCTTGCTACAGATTCCCCACCATGCCCCAGGATTCTCACTCCTCTTTTGTTGATATACTGGAAAATATTAGGGTTCAACCAAACACCCTAATACTGGGCGATTTCAACTACCCCACCATTAACTGAGAAAACTACTCATGTACCAACTCCTTTGCTCAGCGCTTTCTGGAATTCATAAATTCCAATGCCCTGGATCAACTTATCCACACCCACACCAGGGGCAACAATATACTAGACCTAGTCATTACCAACATGAGTGACCAGTGATCCACACCTGAAGTCAACTCCTCATTGGTCAGATCCGACCATAAGCTAATCACCCTAGATATCCACATCCCGCCCCTACCCCCCATTAAGGAATCCATGGTAAAAACATTTCTCCAAAGCCAACTTCATGCTTCATAAGACAAAAGCAGTGAACTTCATGACACCCATGCAGATGGACAATAAAGTTACGACTGCTGAATCCTACACAAATGCACTCTATAAGCACTTACACGAGTGCATGGATCGTGCTATCCCAAACAGAACCAAGATGCTATCCTCCATAAAAAGGAAGACAATCTGATGGCCCCCTGCCATAAACAAACTCTAAAAGAAAAGGAAGAAACTGTTGCAAAAGAGAGTAAAATCCCATGAGTGGAGGAGCTCCATGGTCAGCCTCAGTAAGAAGCTGAGATCCTTCAAAGCTAGCTATGAAAACAAGATCACCACTGATTCTAAGGACAACCACAAAGCATTCTATAGCTATGTCAAGAACCTCAATGGCAACACCCAGATCTGCTCTGAGTTACAGCATAATGGCACAAAAATTACAGAACCAACTGATATTGCCAACATCCTGGCAGATAGTTTCAGTGCTATCTTTATCCCCTCTCACCTCCAAAAGGGCCCATATCTATACAGGAAGAATGCAGAGTCCCTGTAAATACAACTACACAGTTAAAAGCAGCACTCTCTAAAGCCAAAAACACAGCATCCATGGGACCGGACAACATCCCTGGCTGTGTTTTACATGAACTTCAGAAAGAACTGGCTCCCCACCTAAGCACCATGTTCAATCATAGCCTCACATCAGGCTTTGTGCCCACTGAATGGTGCACAGCAAAAGTTATCCCATGCCACAAAGGGGAAGTCACCATTAATCCTGGGAACTATCGCCATATTAGCCTGACAAGCCTGGTCTGCGATGCCATGGAACGTATCATTATGGAATTCATAAACAAAGACATTGGTAACCTTCAAACTCTGGACACCACCCAATTCGGGTTTGTGAAAGGCAGATCATGCCTCCTGAACCTGGTCGACTTCTTTGAGGCAGTCACCAAAGCCATAGACGAAGGTAAGGTGGTTCACACAGCCTAACTTGACCTTGCCAAGGTTTTCGACACCATCCAACATTCTGGAATTATAGCTAAACTCACTAAACTAGGTATAAATCCCTATGTCACAAGATGGGTTGCCAACTGGCTCACTGACAGAACCTACAATGTAAAAGTTGAGACTCCAAATCTGACTTCAAACCAGTGACAAGTGGAGTGCCACAGGGTTCAGTCCTGGGAACTCTCCTGTTTGGTATCTATTTCTCTGAAGTACAGGCTAACACAGAAAGGCCTCTGGCTAATGAAGTTCGCAGATGACTGCAAATTAGGAGCTATAGTTGAGTCCCCAAATGATGTGGATATCCTACAGAAGGGCCTCACTGAGACAGATGCCTGGTATCAGAGCCATGGCCTCAAGCTCAATGCCAAAACGTGCATTATTATCCCCTTTGGTAAAAACTCTGTACCCATGAACTACCTCATAGGTAGCAGTCTTCTTAATGCCAAATGTGTGATAAGAGACCTTGGGACCCAGGTGGACAGTAGTCTCTCCTTTGATAATCACATTTCTACAGTAGTCAGGAAATCCTTCTACATGGCACACCTCATCACAAAAGGGTTCTCATCCAGGAAAAAAGAGGTCATTGCTCCCCTCTACTCAACACTCATTAGACCCCTTATAGAGTACAACACCCCTTTTGGAATGTACCTCACAAGACATCTGCAGCAGCTGGAAAGGCCACCGAAATACCTCACAAAGAGGATTACTGGCCTCAAACAGATGCCCTACACTGACCATCTCAAAAAACTCCAGCTTTACTCTGTAGCATATCTCCTGCTCTGAGGTGATCTCTGCCTAACATATAAAGCTATGTCAAACCCAGAGCTGTTGGACATGCTACACCTAAAGAAATCTCAATCCCTCTGAGCTACACGCTTTAGGGACCTAAACCTTGTCACCACAGTAAACAGGACATGCTGGAGGGATAGATTCCTGTCCCAGAGACTTCCCATACTCTGGAGCAAGCTACCCATCTATGTCAAGCAAAGTTCCTCATTAACACTCTTCAAAAAAATCTTGATGAGTGGATGGGAAATAGGAAATACACCCCAGGGATCACTTCTGTGGCTCTGCTTGACAGGGGCACAGGAAATTAACTTTCTTGGGTTGGCGTAAGCAAAGGAACTTTGTTGGCTAGGCTTAATTAGACCCTTGGGCCAATAGCCTAGTACCTACCTATGAACCTATGAACAGAGTTGGATGAAGTGTTTGAACAAGAATACCCCCTTATGTAGCTCTGAGCTAATTTTAAACCAAAATAGAAATATAATTTTTTAGGTGGTCAACAGTCCCCAAGAGGTCGATCCCAGAGGGGACGGAGAATGTATTGTAAAAATCGGAATCAGAATAGGTATTAAGCCACCTTACTAGAGATAATCTTATTATTTCTAGTTTTGATGGGAAATTGTTAAGCTTTAATGGCTTTAAAATTTTTAACTACACTGAGGAGGTCATTACCGAGGTACATTTTTCTCTTTTTGAAAAAGGCTATAAGTTCATTCCAGCCAATAACCCTGACATATCTAATGTACTTACGAAACTAAAGCTTTATGTAAGAATTTTTAAATTCTTTTTCAAAATAAGTTAGAACAGATTGATAATTCTACTAGATTTAGAAGAAAAGTTTATATAACCCTCCCCTACACCCTATGTTGTCACATTTTGAGAAAATTTGTATGAAGGAAATTTTCTAGGAACATCAGGTCCATAGAAATAACTATTACAACTTGACTACGGAAGAATCACAACTGTTCAACAGTTTTAGGGAATCGGACAACATTCGTATTATGAAGCCTGTTAAGGGGGTGGGGTAGTGCTTGTGGACAAAGTTGATTACGTTAATGATCTAACTTTAATGTTGCAAGATATGAATCAATTTCTTTAAATGAGATACACATAGCGGGTTACAACTTTTTTTGGAAGACAACTTGTGCCAAGGGGTTATTAACGAGGAACTGTTTAACTTTTTACAGAATGCATTCCCACTTATTCCAATGTTTTTTGGAATCCCAAAGGTACACAAGAATGTAAACCACCCCCCTTACAGGCTCATAGTAGCCAGGTAAAACAGCTCTATATACTCCCTAGCTGTTTTTGTGGAGTGGGTAGTTAAGGAAGCCTTAACATCTGTAACCTATGTTTTTATTGACTCATGGGATTTTTTAACAGGGATAAAGGCAGAGTTTTTTTCTGAATCTACAGGGTTCTCTACTACTGATGTAGTAGATTTGTTTAGTTTCATACCATATGATGTTGGCCTTGAACTTTTTAATGAGGCTTTAGTTCAATACACTAATCTGAGTAGTACAATGATAAACGTTGTGATGGAAGTGATGGAACAGATTTTGTACAACAATTATATCATCTTTGAGAATGAATACTATAAACAGGTGAAAGGAGTGGCAATGGTAGCAAGTTGTGCCCCCCATATATGCCAATTTAGTTGTGTCAAGTTGGGAAGTGAAACACGTGTTTAGCTCTGGATATTTGAGAGAATGGTTGCTATATGTTCATTACCTTGACGGCATTTTTATTTTATGGAAATGCGATAGAACCAAAGTGGAACAATTTGTTGAGCACATTAATGGGGTCTGTTCCTACTTCAATTTTAGTCATGTTTTTGACCAAGACACTATAGATTACCTGGATGTGAACATAACTAAGGACTATCACTTGGGTAACTTTACATCCAGAGTGTATCGTAAGCCCACCTATTCAAACTGTTTACTGAGTTATAACAGTCAACATCCTTACCATGTGAAGAGAAATTATGAGTTATAACGGTCAACATCCTTACCATGTGAAGAGAAATATAGTCAGAGGACAGATGATTAGAGGTGCAAACATGTGCTCTACACTGAGTAACTTGAAAAGAGATCTGGGTAACTTAACTCAGATGTTCATAGTTAGAGGGTATCTCAATAATTTGGTCAAGCAAATGTGTGTGGAAGCTTTGGATGGATGGAGGACTAAATTCATTCCTTTGTTAGGACAGAGAGAAGTAAATTTGAGATAGGGTAATGAAGATTCCACCAAGCCCCCCAACACCTTGGGCAACCATAAATTCTTACACTCTATGGTAACACATTATGGTCCTTTGGACAGAAGGTGAAGAGAATTTTGATTAAGAATTGGGTTATATTGGAATGTAACAATGAGGTTATTGATAAGTTAGGTAAGGGTCCAACGTTTTCTTATAAAGTGGGTAGTAATATTAAATCTCTCTTGGAACATCATATTACAAAGACTGTACATAGAAGTACGAGACCCTGAGGAATATGTCAATATTGTGCCTATATTTTAAACACTACAGAGGTTTGGGTGGGTGAGCATCCACGGAAAGTTAGACTAGCAGTGGGTAGTTGTAATAGTAATGGTTTGATTTGTCTGAGTGTTTGTAAAGGATGTAAAGGGTATTGTGTTGGCAAGACTGAAAGGTCATTTTGGAAGAGAATATATGAACATTTATATGCCATTAATACCCACAATACCAATAATTTGATTTTTAAGCATACTTTAATTTGCTCTGAATTTTCTGGGCACAAGTTTGGTATCCTTGAAACTATTTTGAAAAATGCCAGGGGTGATAATTGGTCAAACAGAATAGATAAAAGTAAGTTGAAATGGCAACTCCGCCTTAACACGTGCCAACCTCCTGGCATGAATGAACATGTTTCTTTAAAGCCTGTTTTAATTGAAATGGCTCTTATTTTATGATTTTAAGTTTTTGTCCATTTTTTAATACTATTCAAAAATGCACATGTGTTTTTTAAACTGACGGTTGTTGTCACTATAATTCTTAATGGTTGCCTAATTGAGAGTACTATTTAAAACAATTTGATGTAAGCACTTTGGTTTTGATAAAGTCTGGATTTGGTCAGACGAAAGTGCTTATCTACTGTGTGGTTTGAGTAATAAATTTATAAAATTGCATCCCTGGTGCATTTGTGGTTTTGGAATATTTTAACTATTTACTAGTCACCAGTGATCTGCTGTGGATTTTTGTCTACAGAGTGGTATTTGTTTTATTATGATTGTACAATATTAATAGTGTGTTGCATTGCATTCCAAAAATCGGTGTTGGGTCAGCAAATGACCATATTGTCTTGTGCAGTCAGTTATTTTGCCTGTGGCTTTTATATTTCCTACTGTATTGTCATCTCACTACATTGGGTCTATATTAGATGATCAAACTTCCAAAAGTTTGACCGTCATATGGTCGACACCATATGATAGTACTTTTGAAAGTTCAAATGTTTTAACGGAAATCTCCATACAGCGTGGAATGGGATGATTTCCTTTTTCTGCACTGTAGTGTGATCTCGGATTTGGTATATTTAAAGAGGGGAATGTGGGGGGGCACAGCCTCCCATGGGGGGGAGGTGCAGGCAGGATTGCCGCCCTGCTTAAAATGTTCAGGTAGGTTATTTGTGCAGTTTATTTATTTTTTATTAGATGTTCGAACTTTTAAAAGTTCGATCATATGGTGTCGACCATATGATAGTCGAACTTTTGAAAGTTCGATCATCTAATATAGACTCCATTGCATCTACATTATACTAATATGTTAATTGGTGCCTGTTCATATGACTCATTACATGCACAGACACCTGGGTTACAGCTGACATTCACACACCAACATAAATATGCAGAGCATATATACAAAACAGGAAACATGGAAACAGTGATATTCTTTCAGGCAGTCTGCTGACCAATTTACTGAGGCATACATCATAAGTATTAAGCAGTGCAGGTCCCACTTATAGCGTGATGTCATTTTCACAGTGTTGGTTTGCAAGGTAGGCTCAAATGAATGTTGCATGACACAGTGTCATGGCATGCTTCTCTTCAAATGTTAGGATATGTAGGTGTGCTGGCTTTCTGCATTCTTTTCATGCATAATGATGGCTGGTAATCAAGTGTTCATATAATGTCAGGATTTCCACTAGCAAGCTGTGTTATGCATGCCATGGCATGGCTTTGAGTAAACTGCTTACATTCTGTGAGGAATACTTTGGCACTGACATGGTCTGGTATTGAAAGCATCCATAAATATAGATAATAGGGCATAGGGAATGTGTCGTGTTGTGTACATGATGAACCATCTGCTAGCAGCAAATCTGTTTATTATACTTATCCTACATAATAACTTTAGGCCATTTCATCTGAGAATGAGCTTTTAATGACATCTGTAATGTACACTGATATACCTTTATTCTCATATGCAGACATCACATGTCAATTGGATGTTACTTAATGTCTGGGACTGCAGATGTGCACTTCAGTTTCAGTTTAATGCCAGCTATGATTTTTAGATAAATGTGCTACCTGATAGACATTTAGTTTTCATTGCTGTGATCCTGATTACTAACATACATTGCATATGGAGGTGCATTTGACTATGGCCCTAATATATTCTGTTTTTTGCTTATTCATTGTGTCACAATGCGTATCTGTGTAGTCATGCAGTAGCAGATATTCATATGTACTTTCTGTCTTGTTTTGTCTTGTCTAGCGATTCACATTGACAGAACGAGACCTTTGAACACTCACCCATCAGATGTCAGAGATGAGCACATACCAGACCACTGCCATAGCCCTCCGATGATGATGAAGACCATGATGGAGACAAGGATGGTGATGAATAAGCTAGACCTACATGTGCCATTATTCCTGCTGCACCCAAGAGGAGACAATGTCTAGTACCCCAACAAGATGATTATTGCGAGCAGATCCAGGATCTGGTGACTGATATCTTTCAGACACAGGTAAGGGACATGATGAGATTTTTTTTCAAGATATGGCACAGTCTATGCAGGACTCATTCAGCCCAGGAGATCATTTCTGATGTTCATCCCCATCAGGGTGGGCCTCAGCACTGTAAGGATTGTCTGTGTGATCTGCCTGTGTAATGCTGCCACCATGGTGCTTGCTTTATCAGTGATTGAACTGTATATGAACAATTGTACATGCATAACATTTTGCTACCATGTTTATGTGACACACATGCAGACATACATTACAGATGGTGTGTGACATTTAGCATTATTTTTCAACTGGTGCATGGCACACATTACCAGATTAGACTTTCATTCAACATTCAGCTGTCCATGAGTTTTTCAGTTAACATGCTGCTACTGATGGACCAATTCTGCTGTATACATGTGTGGCACTGACAGCAACTCACAAACATTTTGCCCATATTCCACAAATACCATAGCAGTATGGGTATGATTTGGGATTTGACATGTCATGTATGTTCACCAAAAGGACATGTCCTTGTCCCTGTATTTTTGGATGATAGTTGTCATGCTGTCATACTGGAATACTGGCATTGCATGTGGCATGTGTTGGCAATGATGATGCCATGTTGTTTCATATAAGTGTGCCTGATACATATGGGAAGTCCTACTTTACTGGCATGTGTTGGCAATGATGATGCCATGTTGTTTCATATAAGTGTGCCTGATACATATGGGAAGTCCTCCTTTACTGAATGTATAGACTGCCAGTGTAACTTTCATGTAAACATTGTGGTAATGATAATTTATTCAGTAACAGTAAAGTATGGGGGGAATTTAATAAAGCCTACACAGACTTTTTTCTATATAGGCATAGTGGCACAATACTTAAATGAAGGTAAGCAGGTTTGTGATCCAGTAAACAGAACTGGGTGGTACGCACGCACATGCATGCACAAAAGTATCTGTGGCATGCAAGTCACCTGAGAAGCAGATGAATTGCATGCAAATGAGGGAGGTAGAGTGATCCAGGAAGCAGATGGGCACTTCTGCAGACCTCTTTTGCTGTCCGTAGTTTATACGCTAAAATTCTATGTACAAGATTTTAAACAGGCAGCAGGAGTTTTAAATGTGTAGTGAGATGGACAAAATAGCATAGCAGACACAGATATATGCAAAGTCATCCACCAAGTGTCCAAAATCGTATGAGAAATAATGCAAAATAATTTTATTTTTTTTAATGATCTGGGTATGTTTGTGGGGTGAGCTACAGTGTGCAAACATGCTTTTGTGAAAAAAAATAAAAGAGTGTAAAATCCAAAATTATTAGTATGTAACAGTATTGTATTATAGGACCCTGCTGAAGTATCTCCAATGGTGGAATGGTTCTGTTGCTAAGGATGCAGGGCCTGGAACCATGTTGTTTCCAGGTTGTGTACACGGATCCCTATGCAAATGAGCTGAGGTTACTGAATAGCATAAATGTGTATCCATGTCCGCAGATCCCATCTGTGTAGACACAGAACCATATTGGTGTCCATAAAAGAGGTAGCTGACATCAATGGGGGTGTGCCTGAGGACTTGTAAGCTCATTGGTGCTCAGAGGTGCCTGTTTGCATTGTGCAGTGCTCTGCTGAGCATGGGAGAGTGCAGTGTCTGCTAAGCTTTGTTTACCTTCGGAGTGCATGTTTCATTATGTTTGAGTGTGTTTGCATGGCACACTGCCATGCTGACAGGACCTTTCATGGGATGTACATACTGAGTGGTGAGCATTGTTTACCTTTGCAGTGCATGTTTGTGTGGCTCACCACAGTGCTGAGTAATGAAGGCTGTCCAAAAAAAAATAAAAAATTGGCTGAGAAAGGCAATGATATATTAAGTACTGATAACCCCTGTTTCACTTAAACTAGGGCCATTAACAGTCCTTAATGATGTACTTGGCAGGTGGAATGCATCATACATAACCAATCACAAGGGCTGCACATACAGCAGAGCACTGTAAGGTTGCATACACCCTACACTCTTATTTCACCCCCATACTCTGCACCAATGGAGTACAGACTTGGAAAATTTAACTGTTAGAATGCTAGGGGCTGCTGCAGATCTGCTACACATGTATGTGCTAGATGCTGTGGTCAATGTTGCTGCTGCTGACCATATGCATAAACTGAGAAGAAGAAGAGTTTTGGGCCCAGGGTAACCTTCCTGAAGCTACATGAGCTGGAGATTGTAGAGCACTACAGGATGGACAGGGACATACTACAAGAACTCACTGAGCTCTGCCAACCTCATCTCAGACCCAGAGCCAACAGAAGGAAACCCATCCCAGTGGAAACAAAGGTATGGGCATCACTTAAGAAAGTAGCTACAGGTACTTTCCAAAGACCAACTGGGGACATGATGAAGGTCTCACAGGCATCAGCATCCAGGGTACTCCACCAGTTCCTGGATCCCATGTTACCACATGCCAGTCATCACTGAGGTGAGGGCCAGCAGTATGCACCACTTCTACCATATAACACACTACCCTGAGGTACTGGGTGCTATAGATTGCACTCATATACACATCAAGGCACCACCCAGTGAGGATGGTAGAATCTGCATCATCAGCCCCGCACCGGTGCCTAGGTCACCACAGCCACACCAACAGGAGGACTCCAAGGAGGAAACCCCTAAGGTTGTACCTGTATACAGACATAGGCATGCCCAATATGCCCTGGCCTTGGCCAAGAGACAATGCATAACACATGCACTGATAACCTAGGGCCCTAGGGACTGACACTTTACTCCGACTCGCATACATGTTAGTAAAAATGATGCCAGACACCCCACACAAACTGTACCCAACCATGTACTGGCTGTGTACTGCATGCATCAGACAGAGTCATCCCCAAACTACAGGTCTGTCAACTGCTGCATTCACAAGGTAAATCACTCACCTATTCACCACTTGTAGGGGGTATTAGGATATGGTAGTATATTTATGGACCAGTCGCATGTATGCAAGGGAATATATTAGGCTACTGGGCTACTTAGAGAGATCTAACAGCCACTTTGGACAACAGGTACGCTGTCCAATAGTATGTGCTCCATAATATGCACTAGGTCACATGGCTGAAAAATCCACTACATTATTCAAGGGAAATTGCAAACAGTGGTGTCACATACAGTGACACAACTGTCTATACCAGCAGTGCATGGGCTTGTTGTCCCCCCCCAGCACATAATTGTACCCATACAACTGTGTAACAGTAAATCTGCAATGATATATCATCAGACCAGCCAATTCCAGGGCTGTGACATAGACCCTGGCCATGTGTTCAACGTCTCACATAATGCAGGGGTGGCAATGTATGTCTGTATGCTGTTGACTGTATGATGAATGACACATCCCTATCTGGCAGCCTGTGTGTTTTAGTAGGCTATGAACATTAGCATGGGTGATGGTGTTGATGATTTGAAACTGGCAGTATCCACATCTTTTGCATGTGAGGTAGTTGTATGGTGTTGTTCCCACAGGCTGTCAAACCCCTCAATCTGTCAGTGCATGAAAGCTGGATAAAGCCAGAGAGAATGGGGGGACAAAGGCCAAAACTAGAGACAGACATTTAGATGCTCTGACTAACCTAGAAGATCGCTAGCATTACAGCACGTTGCATCACTACAGAATATCTGAAGGATATAAAGTCCAACACTCAAACATTTGTCTGCAGTTAGTACTATTCACTGACTGCATTATATGACATTTTACTGGAACACCACAAATGTATGAGTGACAGGCCAGACATATGGGGTGAAATGCTGCACATTATGAAAAAACATGTACAGTGACAGGTATACAGACTTTCTCCCTGTATGTGGTTTTGCATTATGTACCCCAGTCACATATTAATTACAGCACACCGCCGGTGGATGCTGTGGACAATGTCAGGGAAGTGCTGTACTGTGGAAACATGTGCAGCTGCAAATGTCTGTAGCACACAAAATCCTGGCCTGGAGTGCAGGTAGCTCTTGCCTGGAGTCACCTTGTAAGTACTGACAGTACAACTGTGCATGCTCCTGCACTTAGGTAACTTGAGCACAGTTCTGTTGCCTCTTATCATAAAGACCTCCCATGAGGAAATACATCTGTATATACAGACAGCTGCCTATACATATCTGTCTGACCCTATCCCCCTCACACATGCTTAGTGTATCTATCAGTATGTGCCCCATATACATACAATACTATATATATATATATATATATATATATATATATATATATATATATACATATATATACTCGGGTAATAAGTTACAAGTTGCAACCCTTAAATCCAAAAATAAATCTGTTGATTCCCTATTTACTAAAACCATTGGAAACTCTTGGAACAAGCTTCCTAATAATCTAACATCCCTGACATCCACTCCACTTTTCAAAAAGCAAATAAAGACCTTCATTAATTCACAATGGGCCGGATTCACGAAGGCTTGCACGGAGTCTAAGAGTAGAGTAAGACTCCAGCCAGCCAACATGTCTGCCGAGCGATCCAGGAACAGCCAGCAGGGACGTGCAAGAGAGCTCCTAAATCGATTCTTGCACGGACAGTGTTAGTTTATGCAAATTACCTCATTTGCTGCTGAAAGGTATGCAAATGAGGTAAATTTGTGATCCAGGAAACACTAACCTGTCCGAGTAAGAGTAGTGTTATTTGCAGAAAAGTACTCGGTTGGCAACTGAGTACCGTTCTGCAAATAGCAAAACGGAGCTATGACAGCTCCAAATAAAGGATGCATCCAGTTGAGGAAGCATGCCAATGGCCAAATATACAGCCATTGGCATTTTTATCTGTTGCAAAATAATAAAAAAATATTTTTTTTTCTCAATCTCTGATGTTTAAGCGTAGCGCCGTGCAAACGTGCGGTGCTCTAAAAACTAGAAAAACAAAAAATAAAAGCCACAAATAGGGATTTTATTCAAAATATTCATCTGCCATGCAGGTGAATGGCAGGCTGAAGACAACATGGCTACTGAGTAGTGGTTGCTAAGGGGGGAAGTTCAGTCTGAGAGATGTAACCAAGCATTAGTAGGCAATCCTATGCAAATGAGTATAAGGATAGTGAATCCCAATTTTCCCTGCCATGTGAACCATGTCCCTAGAGTGTAAGAGTAGGATTAGGGGAGTAACAGAGCAGAAGATAGGTGACATCATGAGGGGGTATGTATCAAAAAGACTGTAAGCTTATTGGAGCAGAGTGGCATGTGTTTGCTGTGAGTTACTCAGGACTGCAAGAGGCGTGTCTACAGTTCAATAAACTGAAACCCAGAAACCGAAGGTGTACGCCATGGCTATCACTAAAGTTTCTTGCAAAGCTGCTTACACTGTGTGTGCTCCTGTAAACCTATCTAAGCCTGTGTGTGCGCCCATGTAAGCCTGTGTAAGACTGTCTTAGCCTGTATGCATGAATTCACACCTGCCTAAGCCTGTGTAAGTTTGTGTGAGCCTGTGTGCACGTGTGTGCACGCGTGTGCGCTTATTTGCGCAGCGCTGCCCCCTATGGAAACAGAAATGGGAAAATAAAGGAAAAGAATTAGTAGGAAGTTAACCAAGGAGAACTAGCAGAGCTGCCAGGTGAAATCAATCAGAATCAAGCAATTACACAGGCAGTACACTAGCCCAGCCCAGCACTTAAAACTCTGCAAACAACATTCCCCCCATGTGTTTCTCAGAAACACTGCAACACTGCAGTCTACAAAGAGAAGTGAAATCTTAAAAAGCTTAACTGAGGCAAAAAATGTTAGGGGCTGCCATTGCTATTATAAGGCAACATGTGCAAGATGCTGAGGGTGGTGCCATTGTGAATGCTGCTGAGAAACCCACAGTGAGGAGATGGAGAAAAGTGTACAAACCCAGGGTAACCTACTAGGGGCTACATGAGCTGGAGATAGTGGAGCACTATAGAGCAGACAGAGAGCTCCTGCAGCAAATTGTTGAGCTGTGCAGGCCACGCCTCACACACAGAACCAACAGAGGGGGAACCCATCCCAGTGGAAACCAAGGTATGAGTTGGCTTAAGAATACTAGCAACAGGTACCTTCCAGAGACCAACTGGTGATATGATGGGGATTTCACAGGCATCAGCATCCAGGGTACTGCACCAGTTCCTGAATGTCATGTCAGCACATGTCAGTGATCATGTATATTTCCCCAAATTACCGTGAGGTATTGGCCAGCAATATGCTTCTCTTCCATCAAATAGCGGAATACCCTGAGGTAGTGGGCGCAATTGACTGCACGCACATACACATCAAAGCACCAGCTGGTGAGCAGGGTGGGGCCTACATCAACTGCAAGGGCTTCCACTCCATCAACTGCCAGTTTGTGTGTGATGCCCAGGGCATAATACTGAATGTGTGTGCTGGCTGCCCTGGAAGCTACCACGATTCCCATATCTGGCATCTGTCACAGCTGTACCAGACATTTGCCAATGGGGACATCCCTGACTGTCACCTAGTGGGGGATGCTGAATACGCACTGGAGCTGTGGCTGATGACACCCATCAGAAATGCACACACACCTGAACACGAACTCCATAATGAGGCATACGCACAAACACAAAATGTAATTGAGTGTTTGTTTGGGATGCTCAAGTCATGGTTCCAGTGCCTGTGCACATCTGGTGGAGCCTTGCAGTACTCACCAACTACATGTACCCAAATTGTCATGGTATGTGCCATGCTACACAATATGATCCTGTGAAAACAGCTGCAGCAGAAACAGCATGGGGCAGGGCCAAACAGCCCCCCACCATTGCCAAGGCCTGCACAGGCACAGCGTGACTCGGAGGAGGAACAACCTGAGCCTGCCCCAGTAGGCAGAAGGAGGCGTGCCCAAAATGCCTTGGCCTTGGCAAAGAGGCAATGCATAGCACATACACTGGCTCAGTAGGAACCCTGGAAATGATACCTCCCTCTGACTCGCACATAAAATAAAAGGGATGCCTAACTTGACACTACCTGTTTCCAAACATGTATAGGGAGTGTAGTATGTGCATCCGACATAGGCAGCCCAGCAGCACCACCTGAGGCATGATTGCCATGTTTTAAGCAATATAAAGCAGTGCTAAGCAGCTTTTACCAATATCTGGTATATGTAAACAAAATTGCTCATGCTAACTAGCGCAACGTCAGGCAACGTTGAGCAAAGTTGGGCAAGGCTGAGCAAAGTCAATTAAACATGCTCATATCTGCTTTACTGTTCCTTAAGCAGTCTGGTCTGCCCAGCATGAAAATAAAAAGCAGTGACAGGGCTCAAACCCAGGATACTGTGCACTATAGTCACAGTACTGAGCCACTAAACCATGATAGCATTTCAGTGGCACAGCCACAGCAGGACAACTGTACACTAATGCAAACACAAAGAAATGCTGTATCATGCCCCTAAAGAGGCAAATGGGTAACCTCCCCCACATGCCTATGCAGACAGAGAACATCAGGCCAGGCGGTATGATGTGGGTTGTGTAGGCTATGAAGTCGCAATCTAATATACATGACATTGGACACTAAGATCTGTAGTACAGTAGTATGCCTCTGGCCAGTACAATAGGCAACAGTACAGACTGAAATGGTGTCCTGTACATAGCAGTGCAGGCATAGCAAATGTGTATAAGTGTCAGGTGAAACCCACATCCTATGTACACCCACAGTAACAATCAGGTGTGCCCCCGGGTAGAAACGTACAAAGAATAGCTGTCCCCCTGTATGTAGAAATGGTGATAAGTCTATGCAAAGTGTCTCATGGAAGCCCTGCAGGCACAGCATGATCCCTGTTGATCTATGACACAAAGGTGAGCCCTGCTGTAAAAATACAACTTGATTTTCCATACACATATAGTATAAATGTCTATACCGGGCGTGCTCACACACTCCAACAAATGTAGTGGATTTCATTCAGCATCACACTGAAAGGACATACTGGGCATGCTCACACACTTAAAGAAACAAAGCAAATGTCAGGCAGCAACATACTGAAAGGTCATACTGGGCATGCTCACACACAGGCTAAATACGGATGTGATAATAAGGGATCTATGGACAAATGTGGATAGTCATCCCTACTTCCAGAAACACATTCACAAAGTGGTCAGAAAATCATGCTATGTGTTCACACAAACTGCCAAGGTCTGTGCATGTAGGTCAAAGGAGGTTCCCACTACTCAGCAGTCATCAGACCTGTCAGAGAGTACCACAACACACTTGCAATGAATCTGACTAGGCACGTTCAACAGCTAGAAAGACCAATGAAGTACCTTAACAAGAGGATTACTGGCCTCAAATAGTTGCCCCATGCAACAAGACTGAATGTAACCCAATCTGTACTCTGTTGCATACTGCTGACTCAGGAGATCTCTGCCCAACAGACAGGTCCATGTCATGGTTACACTCAGATCTGTTCTGAGTTACAGCTCAATGGCACTAAATGTACAGAGCCAACTGATATTGCCAACATCCTGGCAGATAGGATCAGTGTTAACTTTACCCCCCTCTCACCCATGAAAGAGCACATCTCTATAATGGAAGACTGCAAAGTTGCTGTCATCACAGCTGCACAGGTAAAAAACACTCTCCAAAGCCAGTATCACAGCAGCCATGGGACCAGATAAATTCCTAGGCGGTGTAGTATCTACTTCCCTGAAGTAAACATTAATATGGAAGGTCTGTGGCTGCTGAAGTTTCCAGAGGACTGCAAACTAGGAGCCATAATTGTAAACACTAAAGATGTGGACATCCTACAAAAGGGCCTCACTGAGACAGATGGCTGTTGTCAAAGCCATGGGCTCTAGCTCAATGCCAAAAGGTGCATTGTCATCCCCTTTGATAAAAACTCTGTAGCCAAGAACTACAACATAGGAGGTAGTATACTTCACAATGAAAGTGTGACAAGAGACCTTGGGTCACAGGTGGACAGTGGATACAACTGTGATAATCACATTCCCACAGTAGTCAGGAAACCCTCCTATGTGGCACACCTCATCACAAAATGTGTCTCATGCAGAATAGAAGAGGACATTGTTCCACTCTACTCATCACTCACTAGAACTATAATAGAGTACAAAGCCACTGTTGCTATGTACCTCACAAGACAACTACAACAACTGGAAAGCCAGCAGCAATACCTCACAAAGAGCATTAGTGGCCTGAAATACATGCCATACACAGACCATCTCAAAATGCTCCATCCGTACACCCTTGCATATCACCTACTCAGAGGTGTTCACTGCCTAACATACAAAGCTATGTCAAACACAGAGCTGCTGGATATGCTCCACATAAAACACTCACAATCCCTCTGACCTTTGGACCCAAAACCATGAGTGAAATACAACAGGAAGGGGTGTACCCATTTACCTTATGGATACCCACACCTTCAGGTTAGTGGCACAGCATGAGGCCTTGAAGACCATGCAAGTGCAACTAACATTGGGCAAAGCTGCCCATCAGATTGCAGCCTGCTACAGATCATGTACCTTGTCTCAGGAACCTCACTCAGTATTCCGGAGAACAGTGGAAAATATAAAGGTCCTATCAAACACCATTATATGAGGAGATTACAACTACCCAAACATTGAGCGGTGGAATTACTCGTGTACAACATCCTTTGCCCAATGTTTCCTAGAGTTTAAAAACTCTAACACCCTGGAACAGCTGGTCACCATGCCCACTAGAGGTGACAACATACTGGACATGATCATCACCAACATGGGGTACCAGTGTTCCACAACAGAGATAAACCCCTCACTGGTAATATCAGATCATTAAGTAATCACACTGGACATCCACATCCCACCCCCCACCCCCACCCAGTCAATGAAACCACTGTGAAGACATTTTCAAAAGCAAACTGCACACTTCCCAAGACCAAAATGGAACGTTCCACAGACCTCTTGCTATAGGATAATGGTATACAATTTGCAGAATCATTTACAAGTGCATCCTATGAGCATCTACAGGGATACATGGAATGAGACATCACAAATAAAACCAAGATGCACTCCTCCAAAAATAGGACAACAATCAGGTGGTTGTTGGCCATAAATAAGCTAGACAACAGAAGGAGGAAATGAACACATGATAGAGCCAACTTCACTAAAGGAAAGGCATCACTGATCATTATCAGGTAGAAACAATGATCGCTCATAAAATAATCCAAGGACAGTTTCTAAAGACAAATAGCCAAGGAATGTAAGAATAACAACCACAAAGCCTTTGGTAGCTATGCCAGACATGTAGGTGTCAACTTCCAAATAAGCTGTCAGCTACTGAAAAAAGGAAAGAAATACACCAAACCAACTTTCATTGCCCACATCCAGGGGGGACAAGTTCAGTGTAAACTCCTCCCCATCACCCCCAAAAAGGCCTGTGTCCATCACAGAAGGATGCAGAGCCCCAGACGTCATGGACATGCAGGTAAAGAAAGCCCTCACCAAAGCTAAGAACACAGCATCAATGTGACTGGATGGTGTCTCAGGCTGCATCTTACACTAGGCCCACAAGGAACTACACCCTCACCTACATTCACTGTCCAGACACAAGCGTACCACAGGCTATGTACCCAAAGAATGGCATACACGAGCAGTGATCCAGCTCCACAAAGGGGGTGCCACAACAGAACCTGGAAACCATTGCCCAATATGTCTACTCAGCATGGTCTACAGAGCTATTGAGCAAATTGTCATGGAACCCATAAACTGAAACATTAGAGACCTCCAGACACTGGACTCTACATAACTTCACCTTGTTAAAGGCAGATCCTGGCTCCTAAACCTAGTTGACTTATTTCAAACAGTTACCAAGGACATAGATGGAGTTGATAGTAGTCCACACAGCCCACCTGGACTTCACAAAGGACTTTCTACACCATTCCCCACTCTGTCATCATGGACAAACATACCAGCTTGAACATTAACAGCTATGTCACAGGATGGGTGGCCAAGTGGCTCACAGATCAAACACACATGTTCAGAGTTGTGGGTGCCATGTTGAACTCTAAGCCAGTCACAAATGGCATCCCACAGGTCTTGGTCCTGGGACCCCACCTGTTCAGTAGATACTGCTCAGAGGTACAGGCAAGCATGGGAGGTGTATGGCAGAACAGGTTTGCAGATGAATGGTAACTGTGGTCCATAATCGACTGTACAGCTGACACAGACATCCTCCAGAAGTGTCTTACAGAGACAGATACCTGGTGTCAAAACAATGCCCTCAAGCTGAATGCCAAATAATGCATAGTCATCCCCTTTGGGTAAAACAAAGTGCACACAAATTACCACATATGTGGTAATCCAGCATGTACGGAAAAAGTCTTTATGGCCCTGGGGACACAGGTAGATAGTAAACTCCCCTTTGATGATCACATGGTCAAAGTGTTTAGACATTCCTTTAATGTAGCCCACCTAATGTCACCTAATGTAACCCACTTTGTATAGTCTGATGATGTCACCATCCTACAAATATACCTGTGGAAAGGACAGCTCACAGTAATGTGTATAGCGTGGCATGTCAATGCATACTTCTGTAGTATCATAAAGTAGTTTGGTAGTGGTTTGAATCCTGCACTTGACAAGTGTTTGTGTGTGGTCTCCTTGGGAAGGAGCAACCTTTTAGGAGAGTAGTAAAACACCTTAAAAGTGGTAAACTAATCTTTGTCAAGTCTGATGATGTCACCATCCTACAAATATACCCGTGGAAAAGAGATATCCCAGTAATGTGTATAGCGTGTCATGTTAATGCGTACTCCTCTGGTATCATGAAGTAGTTAGGTAGGGGTTTGAATCCTGCACTTGGTGAGTGTGTGTGCTGTATGTGTGTGACACTGTTTGTCAATGTGTTGTGGGTTTTGCTTTTACTACTGTATGATATATCAGTATGCATTGCACATGTGAGCTAGCTGTGTGGCAAATACATATACATACATGTTACCTCAATTATTGCATGTGTGGGAACCCTGCTTTCTACAAGAACATGGCTGTCATCTTTGCCAGACTGTGCTGCTGCTTCCCAGACCTTAGGTCACATCTGTATGCTTGTGACAAGGGCAGCCACTGCAGTGATCCCTGGCCTAGGTCATCCGTGTCACACACACTCATTACGGTTTCTATTGAAATGTGTGAGAGAGGGTTTATGGCCGAGGTATATGTCAGACCTGTTCAAACGCAGCAAAGTCTGTCATTGATGACTATTCATTACAGGTGTACAACAACCTTTGTGGATATGCATGCAGACCCCTTATTGCTTATGTGATCCACCAAGGGGTTTCAAAATACCTTTCAAAATGTCAATATCAAAGGAGGGATGATATAACACTTGGTTGCATGTAGACATCGATACCTGTTCATCATGTTGGTGGCTACTACCTATATGGTACTGTGGGGATAATATGTTCCGTAAAGGTGGATGACTATGCTTAGTTTGACTTATAGATTTACAGCATGGGTTTGACAACAGGTATCTGTCTGTATGATACCCTTGTGGAGGATGTGTGTGTCATCTGGAGAATGCATTATAGGCCACAGTATGCATTACCAGACGTCGATGGACATATCCCTACTGTGATTGCTTGTACCTAAGAGAGCTATATGCCAAACAGGAGCGGTCTCAGTAATGGGTGCAGGTGAATACCACTGGTTACTGGCATAGTATAGTACTTAAAGGATCCAAATGTTGCTGTGTGTCCTACATCTGTGTGTCAGTTGCCAAGACATCATCTAACGATTGGTTATTGTCAGGCTGGTGAAGTTATGTATACTACCAGAATGCAAAACAATGACAGATAGTAACAGTATCACCCACAGCACAGTGTCAAACCATGTCATACACACATGTGTAGTCAGGTTCCAAAATGTGTGTAGTACAATGCATACTGGCCACCAATAGAAACTATGGAGTGTTAACACTGTGTAATACAGGGCATGTCACCCTGCCCATGTGTCCACTATGCACGTACATGCAGACAGTGCGCCTCCACCATGTTCACAAATGTACACCTGCAAATCTGTGCTACACACATCCCACACATACTGTCCACTCTCTAACACATGCTGCCAATACTACACACATCAGCCAAGTGGCACGTGGGCGGACAATACACTATTGGAACTAACCCTGGTGTAAACAATAAAACATTAACAATCATAGCTTTAATGCATCATGCCTGCTCAGCTACACCTTCAAGCATATCATTACACTCTACTGCTGACAACATGCTAACATTGCTATACTGCTATAAAGTCACCCTGTGCATCAGCACCATGGTAGCCTGTTCCTGCATCGATGTTACAGATGACAGGAGGTGGCACGGGTTTCATCATATGCACAGGGTGTGTTGTTGGTTTACCAAAGGCCTACAGTGAGCCATCCAATCGACATGTGTGTGTGTGTGTGTGTGTGTGTGTGTGTTTGTGTGTGTGAGGGGCAAGAGCACTGCTATGGGACAATGTTGATGTAATGTGTGCGGGTATGTGTTAGCCCTAGGTGTCTGGTTTAGGTGTGTGCGTGTTTGCATGCACACAGTTCCACCATGTGGTCGCCATATACAGGTATTTGTGGGACAGCCACAGACTGTACCTGCCAGGCTTTAAAGATCACCGTCTATGGCCAAGGATACGGTACCTGTGCCTGGCAAGGGTGCTACTGACACTATCAGGTACTAAGCCAAACTGGGTACTATCCCCAGAGGTAGATGGATGTACACTGGACCCAGGTCCCTGCTGGGACAGTCCAGAGCCACATGCACATAGTCTTCTAAGACATTCTATGGACAGCCCACCCCCAACATTGCTGGGGCTGGTATTGGCACTACTGGAGCAGCTGTGACTTGATGGATGTCTGCGGCGTCTGCCAGCTGCTGATGTTGCTGGCATACGTCCACGTCGACAACTCAACCGTCCCGCACTGTCCTGACACATGGACATGACATTGTGGAGGACATCTAATGTCTCTCCCCAACGTCTATCAGTGACCTTGGTGTAATTACAGATGGCACCTGCTAGGTCACGGATACTGTCAATGATGGCAGTCTTATGTGCCCTCTGTGCCCTTAGTCCTTGTCTGGTGTACCATTCCATACGTGCCTGTGCCTCCATGACAGCCTGGAACATGCATGAGGTTGTAAGACCTGTGGCATGTCTGCCAGTGACATGATGAAAAGCAGTGCTCCGATGGGAACCCCTGGGCATCTGCCTATGTGGTATCTTTCCAGACATCTGGGTATGGCTGCTGTGTCGGGATGCATGTGCCATGGATACCACACTGTCCTGGCCAATGCTGACTGTACGCTGTCCCTCAGCTAAGGGCATTGGTGATGGATGTATTGGCAGTATGACTGTGTGCATGGATGGGGTTGACACTTGTGTACTGTAGATTGGTGGCCCAACGACATACCCTGGCAAACATGCCTGTGCCTCAACACACCTATCATTAGTATCACTATTTTGCTCAGTGACATCAGTTTCCCTGCTGCAGTGAACCAGGCCAAAGTCAGCACCTGTGAGAGGAAGACAGGAAACACACTTTACGACCTGTACGTGATGATGGCAAACATGCACACATGAACACATGCACATATGAACACATGCACACATGAACACATGCACACATGCACACATGCACATATGAACACATGAACACATGCACACATGAACACATGAACACATGCACACATGCATACATGCACACATGAACACACACACACACACACACACACACACACACACACACACACACACACACACACACACACACAAACACCACCAGCAATCCAGAACATATTCAATAACGGGTGATGGTGGGGTACAGTATCACAAGGCAAACAGTTATATCACACATGTCAGCATGCAGGACGTGTGTTTCCCAACAGCATGCAGTGCGGGTGTTGACAGTCCTTGCCAATAACACTATACATGCCTTTGATGCATGTGTGTTGTTGTTCAGTGATTGGCCTCACCCTGGAACGCACTGTGTACATGGACACGACATTACTGTGCAAGTATTAAAAGCTCTGCAATGTACTGTGCACCATCTCTCACAGGTATACATACCATGGCTGGATGTGTATCTGTGTGTCACATAGATATCCATTTCTGATTAAAGCATCTGTGTCTTTAGCAGATAATTGTGGACACAGGTTTAGCACATGCATGCTATGTATACACACAGGATGAGTGGTGCATGTATACCTGATGGAATACCATTGCTCAACATAGCCATTGTACAGTGGTTATGGTGAGTGTAGGACATATTGTGGACATGCCAGTGCCAGACATGACATGGCATGCTACAACACAACTGCAACATTAAACATCACACAGACACAGTGTGTGTCATGTGACCTATACATGCAATAGCATTACAAGACATATATGTGACACTTTGTACAAATGGTGATTGCTATGCATATTGTGTATAGGTGCCTATGTTTGACACACACAACACTGAGGTGCCTAGCAGGTAATGTTATGTGTAATACTGTGGTCACTGTAACTGGATGGGGTGTACTACCATGAGCCATCATCATGCAGCATCATGTGGTCACTCAAGGCCACTAATGTGTGCCAGACTGGCAAATACCATGCTGTACTGGAACTGCAGTACCATGGCTGCATTCACCATTTCACAGCCAGTTGTTACATGGGTTTGTAAGGTGCGCAATAGGGGGCATTGCCTAACATGAATGTGTTATGTGTTGAAGAGTGTCGCACAGCCACATGTGAGGCATCTACCCCTCAGGTATATTATGTGTGCTGTGTGGATGAAGTTTGGGATACTGCAGTGTGACCTTACAGCGGGTGTGTGAATACGCCATGTGTAGCATGTTAACGTGTACTGCGTATGACAAAGTTGTGTATGTCGTGTGCATGTGTATCGACTCTGCCTAGCCAATGTCCACTACAGTGTTGCCACAGTTGTGTGGGATGCCCTGTGTATTGTATGTGTTTTAGGCAGCTACCCTCATTACTGGGATGTGCATAGTCTCACAGCAAACATGCACAGCATGCATTATGCATAGGTGTGTTACGTGTAAATGGCCTATACCTCACCTATGACATGCACATTTAATTAGCAATATTAAAGGTAGAACACACTCACCAGCATGGGTCTGCTGCCTTGCTGTCACACCAGAGGGACCTACAAGTATATGAGATACTTTGTCATTGGCAACAACTGTGGCATTGCTACTTTGTGTTTGCAGTCTTACAGTAGTACAACGGTTGACAATCACAGGCCTACAGATTATATTCCTAATTATTAGTATTGCACAACACTAGGCACCACATCATCTAACTACACAGTACACATCTCACATAAGCATGCTCTGCTAATAGAGGTAACAGTAGTCTACAGCTATGCCGTGTTACCTGCATGCTCCATGTCAACTTGCTGAGTGGCTCTGGCCTCCATGATGATACATGTTACTTGTTGTGGTTGTTGTTGGCCAGGAGCCACCTGGCTCAGGAGCAGCTCCGCCACTCTGGTGAGGGGGGGGGGTGGATGGCTACCCCCCCCACCTGTGGCAAGATGTTGTCTGCGGATATCAGATGCATGCTGCCAGACATGTCTAATTAAATCACTGCAGTGATGGTGTACCTGCTCATATGTCTGGTTATGCATGCCTATGTCATTTACCCTACGGACAAGATCTTGCCACAGTGCAGTCTGGTCATGCTGGTCCTGGCTGGTTCTGGAGAACAGCAGGGCATAGTGCTGCACCAGGCTTGCTGTTATCAGTTCCTCCTCTGCCGTGCTGTAGGTGGGTTTACGACGGTGGGCTATTACCCTAGAAGACAATGAAACAATATTTGTGAGGATGTCATGTGGCACACATGACATTCTAAAGTACAGATATCAATTAACTGCCATATATAGCAACCTATTGGCTGTCAGGGGATACACACTTTCAATATCACATATCAGTGCTCAGCCCGCAACTGCCTGACAGTGCCTGGCACACTCTATATATCAAACCATGTTTTGCACAGCAGCAAAGATAAACCAGTATGTAAGTCTATACAACAGTACATGGCACACTTTATGCGACACAATGCACCACCTAGCCACAGAAGGTATATATCAAGCTAATGCATCAGGAAATATGCATTCCATTGCAATGATTGTAAAGTCCAGTTACAGTATTACCAGTATACCACACTAGTCATTGATGGCAAACCCCTGCCTAACATATGTGCACATTCATTAATATAGGTGGCACACTGCTGTACTAGACTATACATGTTGCTAGATATGCACTTATATCCTGTAACACGCATATGACCGAGGCCATGGTACAGGCATACCCACACAAACATCAGACATACATACCAGGCACAAAGGTATGGCAATCAAGATGACCTTTACCTGTGTACCATACAGTACTGTGTGTCAGTAGTTACAAAGCCTTATGCCTGAGGTATGTAATCTGTGAGGACAACAGGGAACACACAAAACAGTGGTTCCAAGAAATGTGGACATACACCATACTGTGCTGTGTAGGCATACAGCTTCAGGTAGTACTACAGTTCATACATGAGTTGGATGCACCTGCAGTAACACTCAATAAGCATACATGTACTGCTTTAACCTACAGTGGGAAACACCAGTCAACACCAAGGGACTACGTCAGAACATATGGCATACTGCTTTTTCTGCCTAGTGATTGCATACACATCTTTTGCTGGGATCACAGCTAGGACACATAATACCATGACTGAAACAGTTTCCCACTAAGCTACAACACATATACAGAACTCTGACACATTCACCAACACATTCACCATCACACTCAGTCAACCTCACATAGCAATTATTGCAACCAGTACATGTGGGTGTGTATCACTTCATAGGTAGGTAATAGGCTATTGGCCCTAGAGCCTATAGAAGTATAGCCATATGCCACCCTGGCCTTTGACACACAGGTAAGTACGTTTCACGTGGCCCTGTCAAGCAGAGCCACATAGGTGATTCCTGGGGTGTATTTCCTATCTCACATACATCCATCAGGATTATTTCTAATGACAGCTAATCAGGGGCTTTGTTTGCTATTGATAGGTGGTTTGTTCCAGAGTATGGGATGTCTCTGAGATAGGGATCTATCCCTCCAGCATGTGCTGTCTATTGAGCTAAAAGTAAAAAACAGAGCCAGCAAGCTGTGTCCTGGTGAATAATTTATTATTGAACAACAACAGAAACAGACCGGTTTCGGCTGGAGATACACACACAGCCTTCCTCAGTGTAATGAAAACAACTCAAATGCTGTTGTTTAAAATATCACAGAAGAAACATGATTGGTTAGCCTAAAATTGTTCATTGAGCCCTGGTAGGAATAAACCCCCTAACTTAATAATCCACTTTTTCTCCTTAGAATTTAGTAAAGAGTGTAAACCCATTTTATTCAACTTTTTGCCCTTTATAATATCAATTATAGTAAAAGAAAACTTTGCAGTGGGATGTATGTTGTGATGTTTATACAATGCATTTTGGACTTTACATTTTTTAATATTGCTAATGTGTTCAGAAATCCTGAGTCTCAATGAACATGAAGTTTGTCCTACATAGAATGACCCACAAAAACATATGGCCAAGTAAATGACCCAGTCAGAACTACAATTGGCAAAAAAATTAATATCATACACAACAGAAGAGTTTCTGCTGGAAAATTGCTTAGTTTTATTGACTTTATTGCAGTTGGAACAGTGGCCACATGGAAAACAGCCAATAAGAATTCCCCCTGTTAGTGTAGTTTGAATATAATGTTCCGTACTGGAATCATGTGGGTGTTTGAAGTGGTTAAAACAACCGCTCAGATTTTTGCCCTTCCTAAAAGAAAACAGACATCTTTCAGGGATAATATTAGATACCTCAAGATCATATTGTAAAATGTTCCAATGCCTATGTACACTCTGTATTAACATGTCAGAATTCCTACCATAAGTTGTAGTAAACCTGATGGGTTGTGATACCCTATGATTGTGCTCCTTATAACATAACAATTCCTCCCTCTTAAGTTTGTTAACCTTGTTACTGGCATCAAAAACATGTCCCATTTTGTAGCCCCTGCATCTAAACCTAGTAATCAAATCCTTACTCTCTGCATGGTAGGAGGTCTCATCAGAACATATCCTTTTCATTCTGATGAATTGTGATTTGGGTATATTTCGGGCGATATGTGGTGGGTGGAAGCTGGAGGCATATAGAATGGTATTGTATTCAGGATGTTTTCTAAATACCTTGGTATCCAAAGTATGGTCAGGCAATCTGTTAATCAGTACATCTAAAAAGGTAATAGTATGGATGTCATAATGTACCGTAAACTGTAGCCCCCATTTATTATTATTTAGATAATCAAAAAAATCTGATAATTCATCAACTTCACCCTTCCACACCAACCAACAATCGTCCAAATAGCGCCTCCATATATCCATATGATGCAGATAGATATTGTTTTGGCTATCATAAATGAGATCACGTTCAACATAAGCCATAAATAGGTCAGCATATATGGGGGCAAACGAGGACCCCATCGCTGTACCCTTTATCTGCCAGTAACAGGTTTCTTGATAAAAGAAAACATTGTTATTCAAGACACGTTCAGCCAAACCAATCAAAAATTCATTATATTCAGTTGAATATAATCCTGCTAAATCAAGCCAATATGCTAAAGCTTCCAAACCACCACGATGAGGAATATTCATGTACAGAGCACTCACATCAAGGGTACACATTAACCAATCTGGTTCAAACTGCATTTCCGAAACAATTTGCAAAAAATTGGTCGTATCACTCAACCTTGAACGTATAAAGGATAACAATGGTTTAACTTGTTTGGTAAGATAAAGAGACAAGGGTTCAGTAATAAAACCCTTTCCAGACACAATAGGTCTACCCGGAGGGTTGATAGGATCTTTGTGTATTTTAGGCAGGAAAAAAATACATTGATTCATAGGGTCCTGAATCATAAGTTGTTTCATAACAACGCTATCGATAATGGCTGTATCCCTGGCATGCATCAGGAATTCATCAATTTCTTTTTTAAACTTCAAAGTGGGATTAATAGCCATTTCAAAATAGTAATGTTTGTCTGACAATTGTCTTTTTGCTTCCTTATCATAATCTGACCAGTTGAGCACAACCACTGCTCCTCCTTTATCAGCTGCTATAATAACAATATCATGGTTATTATGTAGTTTTTCAATGGCCAAGTGTTCAGTCCGTGTAATGTTATTCGATCTTGGGCGTGAGTTTGTACCATAAAAATGTAAATCTTAGAGAATATTATTTTGAAACTGCTGTACCACCGGATGCATGGGAGGCAAAAATTGTGATTTGTGATAGATAAATTTATCTTTAGTATAATCATTACCTTCATTACCAAAAAATAATCTAAGATTGAGCAGTCTACAGAAAAACATAACATCTTGTGCTAAAGCATCTTCAGATATAAAAATAACAGGTACAAATGTAAGGCCTTTATTAAGGACACACAATTCAGTTGGTGTTAATACATGGTCAGACAAATTCAAGACATTTTGATTGTACAAAACATTTATTTCTGCATTGCCAGTTTGAGTAAGCCCTGAATGTTTTTTATTTGACCTGTGTTTTCTGCCCCCCCCACTGGTATTTCCCCCTAAAGGGGCCCCCAAAGCGGTCCTTTTGGGAGACGGTGAGCCTGATGCAGTCTGTGCATCATTCTCAGCACAAGATGAGAAATCATCCGTAGATGAATCTGTATCAGAACTACGATTTTTCAATACTGATTTTGCCTCCCATGCATCTGACAATTGTCAGACAAACATTACTATTTTGAAATGGCTATTAATCCCACTTTGAAGTTTAAAAAAGAAATTGATGATTTCCTGATGCATGCCAGGGATACAGCCATTATCGATAGTGTTGTTATGAACCAACTTATGATTCAGGACCCTATGAATCAATATATTTATTTCCTGCCTAAAATACACAAAGATCCTGTCAACCCTCCGGGTAGACCTACTGTGTCTGGAAAGGGTTTTATTACTGAACCCTTGTCTCTTTATCTTACCAAACAAGTTAAACCATTGTTATCCTTTATACATTCAAGGTTGCGTGATACAACCAATTTTTTGCAAATTGTTTCGGAAATACAGCTTGAACCGGATTGGTTCATATGTACCCTTGATGTGAGTGCTCTGTACATGAATATTCCTCATCGTGGTGGATTGGAAGCTTTAGCATATTGGCTTGATTTAGCAGGATTATATTCAACTGAATATAATGAATTTTTGATTGGTTTGGCTGAACATGTCTTGAATAACAATGTTTTCTTTTATCAAGAAACCTGTTACTGGCAGATAAAAGGTACAGCGATGGGGTCCTCATTTGCCCCCATATATGCTGACCTATTTATGGCTTATGTTGAATGTGATCTCATTTATGATAGCCAAAACAATATCTATCTGCATCATATGGATATATGGAGGCGCTATTTGGACGATTGTTGGTTGGTGTGGAAGGGTGGAGTTGATGAATTATCAGATTTTTTGGATTATCTAAATAATAATAAATGGGGGCTACAGTTTACGGTACATTATGACATCCATACTATTACCTTTTTACATGTACTGATTAACAGATTGCCTGACCATACTTTGGATACCAAGGAATTTAGAAAACATCCTGAATACAATACCATTCTACATGCCTCCAGCTTCCACCCACCACATATAGCCCGAAATATACCCAAATCACAATTCATCAGAATGAAAAGGATATGTTCTGATGGGACCTCCTACCATGAAGAGAGTAAGGATTTGATTACTAGGTTTAGATGCAGGGGCTACAAAATGGGACATGTTTTTGATGCCAGTAACAAGGTTAACAAACTGAGGGAGGAATTGTTATGTTATAAGGAGCACAATCATAGGGTATCACAACCCATCAGGTTTACTACAACTTATGGTAGGAATTCTGACACGTTAATACAGAGTGTACATAGGCATTGGAACATTTTACAATATGATCTTGAGGTATTTAATATTATCCCTGAAAGATGTCTGCTTTCTTTTAGGAAGGGCAAAAATCTGAGCGGTTGTTTTAACCACTTCAAACACCCACATGATTCCGGTACGGAACATTATATTCAAACTACACTAACAGGGGGAATTCTTATTGGCTGTTTTCCATGTGGTCACTGTTCCAACTGCAATAAAGTCAATAAAACTAAGCAATTTTCCAGCAGAAACTCTTCTGTTGTGTATGATATTAATTTTTTTGCTAATTGTAGTTCTGACTGGGTCATTTACTTGGCCACATGTTTTTGTGGGTCATTCTATGTAGGACAAACTTCACGTCCATTGAGACTCAGGATTTCTGAACACATTAGCAATATTAAAAAATGTAAAGCCCAAAATGCATTGTATAAACATCACAAGATACATCCCACTGCAAAGTTTTCTTTTACTATAATTGATATTATAAAGGGCAAAATGTTGAATAAAACGGGTTTACACTCTTTACTAAATTCTAAGGAGAAAAAGTGGATTATTAAGTTAGGGGGTTTATTCCCACCAGGGCTCAATGAGCAATTTTAGGCTAACCAATCATGTTTCTTCTGTGATATTTTAAACAACAGCATTTGAGTTGTTTTCATTACACTGAGGAAGGCTGTGTGTGTATTGCCAGCCAAAACCGGTCTGTTTCTGTTGTTGTTCAATAATAAATTATTCACCAGGACACAGCTTGCTGGCTCTGTTTTTTACTTTTACTACAATTAATACATTTGGGGCCGTGCATTGCACTCATGCAGGAAGTTCTTGATTTTTGCTGTCTATTGGGCTCACAAGGTTTAGGACCATAGAGCATGTAGCTCTTAGAGATTGTGATCTGTCAACTTTGAGCATGTCCAACAGCTCTGGGTTTGACATAACTTAGTATGTTAGGCAGAGTTCACCTCTGTGTAGGCAGTATGCAACACAGTCTAGCTGTGGGTTTGTGAAATGGTCTACATATGGCATCTGTTTGAGGCCAGTATTACTCTTTGTGAGGTATGTGTGTGTTGTTTCCAGTTGCTGTAGATGTCTTGGAAGGTACACACCGCATGGGGCATTGTACTTGATAATGGGCTTTATGTGTGATGAGTAGAAGGGAACACTGACCTATATTTCCCTGGATGACACACCTTTTGTGATGACGTGTGCCACGTAGACAGTTGACATGACTAGTGTGGCACTGTGATTATCAAAGGGGTGACTACTGTCCACCTGTGTCCCATGGTCTCTTATCACACCTTCGGTGTTAAGTAGACTACCACCTATGTGATAGTTCATGGGTACAGAGTCTTTGCAAGATGGTATGCCAATGCAGTGTCAACAGTAAGCTTGGGTCCATGGCTTTGTCACTAGGCAACTGTTGCAGTAAATATGACCCTGTCTCTCTTTCTCTAAATATATATATATATATATATATATATATATATATATATATATATATATATATATATATACACACACACACACACACATACATGTAAACATCCATTGGTGTACATGTAGATATACATATAGGCACATATACAGTCCACCTTTCATGGTGGGGATATCAATTATGCAAAGGTTGTGAGGTATACCGTTATGTCATAACATTGCACAGTATTGTGGGGAATGCATTGAAGGTGTTCTCAGCCCATGTAGCTTTAGCAGGCCTCACTGGCTGCAACACTACAAACCTGACGAATCATGCCCACAGCGTTTAACCACCACATGTCATATAACAGCACTGTATGCTGTCTTGTTTGCCACACACTACAACCTACATAGACATATGCACATAACAACTTTCAACAACATATATATGTTCACCCTTCACAAACAGTTGCAGTATGTCCCTTGCTCTATATACATGTACGGATGCTAATATATCTGACACAGACAGATTTCTCCGTATCTGTGTGCCATAAACACACAAGGTCCACACTGTTGTAAGTTCGTGTATCTCACGGCTGACCTGTTGGGCCTTGCTACAACATGAACAGGTGTCACATGTGAGCACACAATAATATTAGAGGGTGTATATATAGCTGCAAATGCTAGATTTACATACTAGCGTGGTACAGCGTGGTATGTTTATATAACCGTATGTGCTACTCCCACAAACAGACATTGTACACACTACTGTACAGAACACAGATAACATGGATCAGATGTTAGACATTTAATACTGAACTACATATGTCACAGTCATATCCCACTGCACACAGATACACACTGATGTCTCCATGTCAGTAGTTATGCAGGGCATCTGTGAACAGATACGTACTGCTGCCACATATGGATGATTCAAACTATGTAGAGTACTCTTCATAAACATCTACTACATGCCAGTAAATACATAACTGTTACATACCTTACCTTTGTATGTGTTCGTATTCCTCTGTTTCATGTACTTTGTAATAGCTTTTATTTTTATAGCTTATGATTTACTTCAAGATATATTTTTTATTTCAATATGATTAGTCTTCTTTTCAATATATTATTACGTTTGCTATATTATTTTTTTTAAATATATTTTTCTTTTCAATATATATTTTTTTGTAAATAATTTTTTTTAAATATTTTTTTTTTCAATATGAGATTTTTTTTTGCAATATATTTTTCTTTTCAATATACCTTTTTTTCAATATATTTTTTTTCAATATATTCTTTTAGTTTTTTCTTTTTTTTTTTTTGCTATATATTACTTTTTCTTTCAATATATTTGTGGTTTATCTTTTTTTATTTTCTCCTGCTG
Source organism: Protopterus annectens (assembly GCF_019279795.1). NCBI lineage: Eukaryota > Metazoa > Chordata > Ceratodontiformes > Protopteridae > Protopterus > Protopterus annectens. The sequence continues at coordinate 907,984,178 of NC_056737.1, forward strand.
CTGTTGGCTGCATCTGTACATCCGTCTGTGTGTCTCTCTCTCTCTCTCCCTCCATACTTGCAATGAAGTGATTGCATGTGTGGACAGTAAGTGCAGCCTGCTTTTATAGGCATCTGCACATGTGCATGTGATGGCCTCTGCACCAATTGGTGGCCACCATTTGGCAATTGCATGCAGCCTGCTGTGTGGTACTGGCAGTACTCACTGTCATAGCAACCCAATACTATAAATTGCTAAGTCAGGTAGGCATAGCCCTTTCAGCTTTCCAAAGTGGGGACCATGCTTGTTTGCTGTGGACACTGTTGTGTAAGTCAGAAGGTTGGTATACTTCTCATAGCTGATGCTAGGGGTGTAGCCAGTGATTTGAATGTTGTACTCTGACCTGAATGTTGCCACTTCCAGTACACAGTTGACAGTGTAGAATTGTACTCACCCCTACAAATGCTAACACAAGATACATGGGAGTATGTATTTTCTTTTCTACTTATACAATTAGCTGGCATACATACGTAGTTATTGAGATGTTTTCATTTTGCACATGAACTGTTTGGGAACTGCTTACTGTGGATATAAATGTACCCACTTCTGCACAGTTTGTGCTTTTTCTTTTGTTGACATTATCACAGGATGCTCATGAAAACTGGACAATTCCAGTACTGAGTATGCCTATCTACATTCTTGCTGTACCTTGAACACACTGGTATTTTGTACATTTGGGTGGGGATTGTCCTGCTATGATACTGTGTTGGGATTGTAAAGTGCTGCTGTAACATTATTCACTGCTAGCATGTCTGTTTCTGTTATAACAGTCATGTAATGCAATTCCACAACAACTGCTGGTAAAGTTCCACAGAACAGGTTTTTTTATGGCATTCCTATCTTTCCTTTACATTCGCACATTCTGATGCATGATATATATATTTCAGCTACAACCTGCTGTATATCTACTGTGGCCTAGTGGTACTTCATGCAGTCTACTGTGTCCAAGGTCTGAGGTTCGAGACTGACAGTGGTATTTTATTTTGCTGCTGAGCAGAACAAGGCCCCTCATATGCAGGGTGACTAAGGCACTTTTAAGCAGTTGTAAGCAGGTTTGCACAGGTTTGCATGACGCTTAGCAATACTAAGCTAAGTGCACACATGAGCACACTTGCTCAAACCCACTTATTTCTGCTTAAAAGTGCTTACTCTCACTAACCCCCATGCTCATTTCTTTGAAAGAAAAGAAAATGGGGAGATAGGAAAGTGGTGAAAAAGGGGCACAAAGAGGGAAAGACAGTAGGGAAAACAGCTCAAGATGTGCAGGACGGGTGTAGGGAAGGTCCATAGCTGCCCATTTCTTTAACAGCAACAGCTGTGCATATACTGGTAATTTGAAGGGAAATTTGAAACCTTCCACCCCTGAGAGAGGGGTGAGGACAACAAAGTATGTTGTACTGCCAATTGAATTTCAGTTTCTGTGTCCAGCAGACATTTGTCCAAAACGGGCAGCTATGTATGGGGCGTAATTGTTTTGTGGGAGAAAATTGCCCATTTTTTATTTTTTTTTTCAGGTGAGAGTGGAATGTGGGGTAGGGAAAGTAAGTATATTTTGGGAGGTAGGTTGGGGAGGTAAACAGACAAGACAAACAAGATGCATGCAGGGGCGGAATATGACACATGGTGGGTGAACACCATTGACAGGGAAGGATGTTTGGAAATCGCAAGCCCATGAGCCAACAGGTGGCAACAGTGGAACTGAGATCCCCACCCATGGGCAGTCACCACTGCACCTTCACAGCCCGGAGGGTGGCTGTGCTGGGGGCTGTGTAGGAGGGACAGGCTCACCCATGAGTCGCGCCACTCTTGCCTCGAGCTGGCGTAGAGGATCAGCGACTGAACACTCAATCTCCCTATGCACCACAGCCCGGACCGTTTGGAGGATGATAGGTGGCCCTTCTCCGGCCACGCTTGCAGGGGGGATGAGCCCCATCCCTGCAGTGCTTCCACCCGAAGGTGGCACAGGGCCAATGGAGGAGGAGGTCCCGGGCTGGGCACCGGACCTGCTGGTGCCAGGTGCCATCGCCAGCTGAGGTGGGACAGGTGGGTCTGCTGGGACCAGCTTTCCCATACGTTCTGTGTTTAGGAGAATTTAATGACAATATGGGTTGGTAACAGCCAACAGCATTCCAAATGAGTTGTAACAGCATGCAGTAATATTCCCATTAACCCAACACAGCAGAGTTCAAACAGTTGAACAGCAAGCATAACACATGCATATATAGAACAACAGTGGACATTCCAACAGCATGCAGGATTGACTGGTGGCAACAGGCCACTAAGAGATTGGTGTTTGAACAGGGCACATGCATCAAAGTAAATGCAGATGTTTATTAACCAATAGGACATATGTCCCAACAAATGTTTTGAGATTATACATACCATTTGAGGTGTGGAATTGCATTGTTTATGCACATACAGTAGGGGGCAAAAAGATACCTCCATTAACAACTTATATGTACTTATAGTTTACACTACATTCCTATTGACTGCAGGTATATATCCCCTACATGTATTATTACAATAGGCAATGTCCATTACATTGTGAAATGTGTTTTGCTAGTTCCTTATATACCTGACCTGTATCTGACATACAAACTGTCCAGGATGCAGATGTTACTGCTACTTATTTATATATTTTATTTATATTTATATGTCTACATATCTGGATGTGTTCAGGTGACATTATCAGTTATATTTTAATAGCCCCCTACATTTCTAGCAGCACACTGACATTTCTGGTGAGCACAATAACAAGCTACTCATGTGCCAGATTTACCTGTACATGCCAGCCTTGAAACAACAGTTGAGGACTGTATATATGCTTAAGCGATACTGGCACTCCCTTCATCCACTTTCTATGGGCCCACCCAAGTGTGGGTTGACAGCGCTTAATACAACACTACTATTTCTATACTGCAAGAGTACATCAACATTTCGAAGAAAGTGACATAGACACACTACAGGAGTTATACCTTTATTAATTACATTACACACTTTTCTAGTGGCTCTCTCATTTATTTGATATTACAGTGCATGCAGGCATCTTATTCAAGATGTAGTATATCTACATTTATAGTTTATGACACTCTTTTTCAGGCTCTCTCACTTATTTTATATAACAATACATGCAGAGATATAATTCTGGAATTATTATACCTTTATTAATGGGTTACAACACTCTTTTTCAGGCTCTCTCACTTATTTTACATAACAGTACATGCAGAGAAGTTATTCAAGCCTTATTATACCTTTATTATTGGGCTACAACACTTTTTGTCAGGCTCTCTCACTTATTTTATATAACAGTACATGCAGAAAAATTACTAACCTGCCTGGTGGCGCAGCCTTAGCAGCCTATCTGCATAGGCTTGCTGATTCGCAGCATGGACATCTGCAGCTGTGAAGTAAATGAAGTGATATTGAGACATATACCTATCCATACTATCGATTACACTAGCAATTTTTACATACTTCATTCCATGGCTACCTACACAGTAGTGGGGCATTTTGCATCCCACGGGCCACCTGTATCCATTGGTTCAGTTGGTACTGCTTGCATCTCTTCAGGTCTGCATGGTGGTGTCTGACCAGCTCACCAGTCCGAGGGATGCCTGTGGCACTGGTGAGTTCATGTGCGAGATGGTTTCAGGCTTCCACTTTGTATTCCATGCCCTGGAACTGGACTTGCAGGAATCTAGCATCATGATGATGGATGAGGAGCCAAACCATCACTTTTGATTCCTCGATGCTCCACCGTTGCTCTTGGAAGCGAGACGCCTCTCCAACACCAGCCATTGCTGCCTGCAGATGGGAGCTACAACCAGTTATGGCAAGTATTCCCGCCAATGGAGCTTAAATATGCCTCATTTCCTCC
>NC_056737.1:907993093-908013093 GCF_019279795.1 Protopterus annectens
TGAGACACTGACATCAGGTTGTGAGGGGGACAAACTCCAAACCCCTGGTCACCTGTGAAAGCCAAGCCAAAAGCAGTACATTATTACCTCCACTTTTATGTATGTTAATCCACACAGACTCATATAAATGAGGATCCACAACTGCGTTACCAGTCTCACATCTTCTCATCTCTGCTCCCATGCATAACAGACAACCTTACACCAATATACACTGACAAGTCAAGCCCTTTATAACATGCACTTCGGCTGCATCCAGGTAAAGTTGCCAGTACAATCTGCCTGTAAGGTATGCAATATGACACTATACATGATAGAGCTACACATAAAACCCAGTACACCTATCTTGAGAATAATATGCCAGTACTAGTGTCACTGCCTCAAGTATGTATCATCTCCCTTTTGTGTTTGAACAGGCATCTTGGAGTAATTGCCTCATGTATACCAGGCAGTGTAGCTGATCATAACTATAAGTGCAGATGTGTTGATGGTTGTTCAAATACACACCTGTGATAACTAGTCTATGAACTGTAGTTAAATGTTCCAGAATGGAACATAGAAATGTTTTACTCTGGCTAAATACAACATTTGTACATAGGGCAATATAGCAGCCCTTAACTTTCATAGGGTATATATGATCCGTAAAAAACAGTATCGCACTTAGCAGGTACAGGACCACAGACTTCAGCCACACCTGACAGACCTATGAAAAGATGAGGGAGAGGTATTGTCAGCACCACCAAAGGTTGCAGCAATACAAGGTAATATGTGCATATAACCACATGTATAGTAGCTACTGTGATACTGGCTGTATTGCTGACATTCGGAGTATGTGTGCACAACTCAGTGTAAACCCTAATCCCACCCTAATGCAGATAGAACTAGCACCCATGTACAGCTATGTACAGCCTGCCACAGTGACTGATATAGTATTACACTGGTGAACACAATACACTTACCAGGACACCCCTTTGCTGTGGACGTGGTGGCACCCACCTCCATGATGTATCGTGTGATGGATGCCTGGGAGCTGTAATGTATTCCTAGGTTCACCAGAAATTCCTCTGTGGCTGTGAGTGGTTATTCTGTTGCAGGCCCTCCACTATTAGTGGCTCAATCGCTGCCAACATCAATTGCCCTTCATCATGCACCATTCAGCATGCCTGTGGTCCAGTGTCGGACTTTCTCATAGGTTGTGTCCTGTTGGCCAATCTGATTGACATCCCACACAAGGTCTGCCCACAATGCTGCCCACTGCTCTCAATTATGCCTCCCCCTGGACAACAAGATCTGATGGTGCTGTCTCAGTCCATCCACTATTATGTCATTCTCTGCAGCTGAGAAGGGGGCATGTCTTCTGTGGTACATGATTCCTGAAAGACAACAAAAGGGGAACACATTACAGGACCAGATATGTGGACGTCCACCATGTACAGATCCAGCACACCCATAATGGCCTGCACTATCCACTGCTCCCCTCACACATCATATCCCACAGTCTGAAAGCACTCTACCTGGGTGGATATCACCAGGATAGTAGCAATACTGGTGTATATCCCTGTGTGCCATGGCAGATTCTGCTGTATGCTCTAACACCACGCACTGAAGTCTACTGTGGTGTGTCCCCTACAGGCAAATTCCCACTGATATATTATATGGCCACTGTCAGACAATTAACAGTGTGCCATTACAACAACTATACAGAACATTCCAGCATCACCAGTGTGCCACAATAAAAGAAAACAGTGCAAACCTGCTGTAGTATATGTTCCCTGTAAGATCATACCTCTCATGTGGATCTCTGTGCAATATTTAAACACTGTCGCTGAGTTTGGTCCTTTGTCCCCCCATAAATTATAGCGTTGTCCTGCTTTCATGCTGTAAGAGGTTGACAGGTATGTTAGGCATAGCTGTCAACCAAACAGGGACATATGTCAACAGAAACGGGGACATAGCCACAGTACATCAGGGACATTCAGGGGCACTTTTAAAATGTTAGAACTATGTTTGTGAGACAGTGACTGAATGAGGGAGGTGAATTACAGTACATCGTTTGACGTTACAGGAGTGTACACCCTTACTCATTGTCACAATGTATATGTGTAATGACTAGCTTTCCTACAACAGCCAGCCATTGTAGGAGGGATAAACAGGGACAGAACTCAGATGTGACTGAAAATCAGGGACAGTTAGGAGGCATGCCTGAAGGTGCAGGACATCAGTGTATCACTGACATGTCATTACTGTAGATCTAAGGCAGGCTTACTGTTGTAATCTCTATTCCTCCACACCTCCATCCACCCATCTGCATCTTGTTATATGGAGAAATGTGTTACGTACCTGGTGAAGTGCAATATTCTTTTTTTGAACTTTGCTTCTGGTAATCTTTTGGAAATATGCTCTCTGTGTGAATTAAGTCTCATACAGACCTGTTCCCCATAAGCAGCTGCTTGCCTTTATAAGGCACTGTTCATTAGCAGGTAATTGCCTCTGCAACAATCTGTGGCTTAGAATTGCTAATTGCAATCAAAACAGCTGAACTGCACTATTATTGGGCAGCAGCATGCCACCACAGTGCAATATATAAGGCCTACATGTAGACATGGTCCCCTTTCTTAGTTGTTAAGACGGACATTACTGGGGTGTGGAGAGTACAGCATCTCTGAGGGTAGGTACCATAACTGTCAACTGTTGAGATTTATGGAGTATGTCTACACTTTCACCTCATATGTGTGGCCAGTGTCCCATGACATTGTGGTCACCTGGCAGTTCACTGGCAAACATTGTGAGTTGAGGTCAGTAAGGAAAGAGACACGAGTGTCAGACTTCATACTTTTCAGAATATGCATGCTAATGCAATAGCTGTTATTCTATCAACCTACTATCTTTGTAGGGGAAAACCATTACACATGTCCTATCTGTGGGCCTTAGCCCCCACATTACATACAGCTGTTTCCGGATTCCTTGTTCTAGGGGGTTGGGAGGTATGGTAGGTCTGTAACAGCTACCTTTACATACAGCTGTGTATGCTACAGGCTGCAGCTGCTGCTGTAGCCTAGCTCAAATAGGAGAAGTGTGGAAATGTTTGAGAACAGCAAGCTGGATGTGTAAATGTGGCAGCTGTGTCAGCCCTGTCCTTATGGCAGAGCTAGGGTTAGGGTACCCTGTGCAGTCAGATCAAGGCATGTGATTAAGGTACATCTGTTATGCAACGGTGCCAATAACAGAGTAGTAGGCAACATATAGTTAGGCTATATGTATACGTGCAGTGTGTCCCTACCTGCAGGCCTTTTTTTTGCAAAACTGGGTAGCAGTTCATTAACTAGAAGTCACCTGTGTGGATTAGGATTGTATGACTCAGTCATTACTTCTGTCTTCACAATAATGTAATTGAACTGCAACACAAAACTGGATTTGAACCAAGTCTATGTGTGTCAAAATGTACTGTATGCAAGGCATGTAATAGACTGCACTACTGAGTCACTACAAAAGCATGTGTATTTGCAAGATATATGTGCACATATTCAGGCTGTGGCAAACATTTCAACATACATTAGTATGTGCATGGCTTTAAATGGCTGTATTTCTTCACCAGGGACCCAGTTGTACATGTACTTTGCCACTGCTGCTTTAGCAGATGTCTTTCCACAAGTTGCTGATAAAAGGGCAAATATACCTGCTATCACAGGCCTCACTTATATCCATTATTATGTCTTTGGTTGTCTACTGGTGTATTATTGCATCAGAGTCTAAGGTACACTCCCATTTTCCCATTAGTTTTGATTTCAGTTACATGCCTAATGACTGCAAGTGGCAATTAGTATGTTTTTCTGGAAACACCTGCATTAAGTCTGATCCGTGTGGCATGGTGGGTTAATGCAGTGGGCTGTAGAAGATAGGAGCCTGGAATTGATACTTGGCATGCATGTTTATTTTGTGCATGTGTCTAACAATGTAATAAACACATTTAATCATTAAAGCTCATTTAAGCTTAGCTAAGCAAAGTTCCATGCAAATCCACACTATAAAATATAAAGAAAAGGGGGTGATAGGAAAGTGGCAAAATGAGGGTAATCAGTGAGAAAAACATAGTGAAAGGCAGTTAGGGATGTGCAGAAATGGTGTAGGAAAGAACCATAGCTATCCATATCTTGTACAGCAACAGCTGTGTATTTTGACAGATTTTGTAAATGAATTTAGACTCTTAAACCCCATAGACAGAGTGATGTTGTCAAGATAACTATGCTCTCAAGTCAATTAGACCAGATTAGTAGTGTCCAGTGGACATGTGTGTGACATGGAGAGCTATGCATGGGACGGTATTTTGTTTTGGGACAGGTGCCCACTTTTTTTAAGGTGAGAGTAGAATGTAGGGAAAGGGACATTGGTACATGTGGGGAGGTAAGCTGGGTAGGAGAGGATGCCCTTGCAGACAGACAAGACAGCAGGCAGAAGCAGTGTGTGACACATGATGGGGGCTAAACACCTTGGATAGGGAGGGTGTTGTGGAGTCCAAGTCACTTGTGCCTCCAGACAGCAGCAGCATGACTTACATCACCACCCATGGGGCAGTCAACACTGCTCCTTCACTGCCCAGAGGGTGGCTGTGCTGGAGGATGGGTGCCAGGGTGAGGCAACCCCACCAGGTCAGCCAGTGTGCTCTCAATCTGGTGTAGACAGCATTCATAACTCCAGTGAATATATCCTGTGCACCATGGTCAGCAGTTGATCCTGGGTGACTGCAGCCCCTAGGCCACCACTCCCAGGGGGAGGCCACACCCTGTCCCTTGAGGTGGTTCCACCAGAAGCCACAGGGTGTGCAGGGGTAGCTGAGAGGGCACCACTGGCCTGGGTCCCAGACCTGCAAGGACCCAGTGCTACAGCCAGTTGAGGCAACGTAGACAGATCACCAGGAACCAGTCTACCCCAACGTGCTGTGGTAATGGAGGTATAGCAAAAAGTATACTGTTAGTTATTAACAAAACATTGTTAGTAATAGCATGGCAAAACAATGGAAATAACGCAATTACATATCAATCCATATTATGTGAAATGCAACAATAAATAACAGAACAGTCAGTATAACAGTATGCCAGTAACAGTTACAGCATAAGGCCAACAAAATAGGTAATTTAACAAGATATGTTAATATGCATCCATTATATTACATAACAATAATAAAACACATGCCCCAAAGAAACAGCTAATGTAACAACATATGTTAATAGTCAACCTTAACCAATGAATAACAGTAATAAATAAATGAAGATAAGGGATGGGGAGAGAGAGAAAATCAGACCATTAGTAACATTGCAGCTTACTTCCTTGACCACAGTACTACTATCTATTCTATGGGTCTATATTTTTATGTGTACAGTAAGCACAAGTCTCCTGTAGCTGGTGTAGCATGTACATACCTCTCAAGCTATATGCATGGGACAATATGGGCCAAACGGTAACAACTGTGGGTACACACCTACACAGAACACTTGCACATCAGGTGAACCTATATAACTATCAAGGTGTTCTGTTGGCTGAAATGGTGATAATTTGCAATCTAGGTACTCATTCCCATGGTATTCCTGTAACAGGTGGATTGTGCACTATTAATTACATAACATGAAATTGTGACACTTGAAAGACATGTATGTGTATAGTACAGACATTAAACAGCAGTCATGCCTTGGTTGGCAGGCATGGGAATAGAACCCAATAGCAGTGACTGCAGGGGACATCTGCACAGAATGTATTAATCGACTGCAGCAACTTTTAACAGACACTCCAGGCATACAGCCATACCAGGATTAAACATATTATTTCTGACTGCACATTGCTGATTTTTCACATTTTTGCTAATGATTTTAACAGTCTGGGGAATCTAAACACACAATTATCTACTCATAATATGGGCTATGTCACCCATTTATCTATAGTTCCTGTGGAGAGAGAATATGTGAGCAGTATGCGACTGCTACTGTAATATTTAGTACTACATAGCACTGTATTCAAGCCCTGGTCTGTGTGGTAAAATGCACTACATACAGACAATTTAACAAACTGAGCCATTGAAGCCCTGCTGATTATTAACCGACTAACTAGATCCTGGAACCAAAATATGACCTACTACAGTGTTATACTAGACTGCAGTGACAGTAGAACACACATGCATGAAATACAAACATAACACATATAGTGGGTATGCTATATATTAGCATAAACAATGCTGGTGTACACAATTTATTGTTAGTGGTTTGAAATATCTGTGAAGTCAACAAACAATATCAGTACATGGAGTGGACTACCTCACCGATATAACTTGATTACCTGATGTTTGTGGATGACAGAGCATTATGTGAACAATATTGGCCTAGAGACAGCCTTGAATGATACAATATGAGTTAAACAATACAATTAGCAGCCATTAGATTTGCATTCTATAGCTATTGTGGGGTTATATCTGACTGCAGCACCTTACTTTATGGCCTGAATGCATACAGCTCTACTGCAGTTGTTACAACAAGACAATCCTGATGCACACCATTTTCCTTGGTGTTATTGGTATTGTTTCATGTTTTATTGCAGAAAAGTTGGCATGTTTTATTTCTTGCAATATGGCTCTAATTCTACATTTATTGCACTACAGACTTTACTCTATATACTTTAATGCAGTTACTGGTATTGTTTCATGTTTTTATTACACAACAGTTGGCATTATTCACTTCTTCCAGTACAGGTCTATTTCCACATTTATTGCACTACAAGCTTTATTGTATATACTTTAATGCAGTTACTGGCATTGTTTTATGTTTTTATTGCACAACAGTTGGCATTATTCATTTCTTGCAATACAGCTCTAATTCCACATTTATTGCACTACAGGCTTTATTGTATATACGTTCATGCAATTAATGCTTTACCCTTTCTTGCTTATTTCACTACAGTTATCATAATACACCCATACTCACCACACTCACAGCGCAACCTGGCTAGCCGCCTGGTGTGTGACTCGACATTGCTTCTGCAGTTGTTGGGAGAGAAGCACACCATTTTGCATACCAGTTTTTACAGACATTCAGATTAGATATTGGAGAAACAGAGATAAAATTACTTACATACTTGTAGGGCATTCCCTATCCAAGCTTCTTGTTCACAGGTGTCCAAGAGTTAACCCTTTCATCGTTTCATGTCGTCATTGTAGTGACAACATTCCTCACCTGTGTACAGGATATCAGTAACACTGGTGAGTTCTCTGGCCAGCTGATTCCAGGCCTCCACTTTATACTCCGAGCCCTAGAAACCTCCCTGCAGCAGCCGGTTGTCATGGTTTTTAACTAGGATTCTAACCATGAACCTGTACTCTAGAATGCCCCAATGCTGTGCCTGAAAGTGCACATTTTCACCAACACCTGCTATAGCACCCATCAGAGGAAGAACTCCATTGGATTCTGCTGTACTCTGGCCTTTTGGGCTTAATATAGGCTGTTTTCCCTCCCTTACACGTCATTGGGCAACATTCAAAAAAGCAGAACATCACTTAGCACCACACAAACCAGTGCAAATGAGCTAAGAAGTGTGAAAACTCACAGAACTAGAGTCTTAGTGGAGCTTAGCAGCACACAAACCAGTCAAGTAGAGCCGAGCAGTACATAAACATTGGCAGCCATTATCAAGTTTATGCAGCACTTAGCAGGTCTCAGCAGGTCTCTACAGAGCTCAGTAGAGCACAGTGGAGGCATATTTTAAATTAGTCTGCAAAATGTGTATATTAAAAACTAATTTGTCTTCCATGTATTCAAACCCTGGACCTACTGCACATGAAGCTGTCACTCTACCCATTTATCTACATAGATATTAAGAAATCCTGTATACCTTCACATATACCATTGAACTACTTATAAGTAGTGCTGGGCTCCACGCTGCGCTGTCTAAACATGCTTAGATATGCTTAAACATCACATTTAAATAAATAATTAATGATATCTGGTTTCTACTTTTAGATGCCTGACAGTTGTCTGCTGTCTTATGTGTGGGTGCTGTTCACTACATCACTTCCTGCACTGATTCAATAACCATGTTCTTCAGCTCTTCATTAGCAATGCGCTATCATTAATTTGTATGGCATGCTGCTGAAAGGGAACCGTGTAAACAGACACAGTATCATTCCAATACCACTGTCCAAAAGGAAGTAAAAAACAACCACACACTGCCAGGTATCCCAATAAACTCCAAGTTTCAAAAAGACACATCATTTCTCCAAAACGTATTATTTAATAAAACACAGAATCCTCTTAGTGCCTAGACATATAGCCTTTACAGAGTAAAAAAAAAAAACAAATACACATAAAGAAACACCTATATATACACATTAATTAATTAATTAACATCAATTAAATATAATTAGATAATTAGATACCAGTACACCTAAATAAAAACCTTCCAACTTCATTATAAATTCAAACCCCTTGGAACCAAGGTGTCATATTTCAAGATAAAAAACTGTCTCCTTATATAACATTTTTTTTTTCACTATTTGTTTATCATATAAGCCATATTTTACCTGATCTAAAATAGTGGCAGTTAATCCACTATCATCACCTTGGTGAAAATCTTGAAAATGGCAAGCAAATGGGCTTTCTTGTCTACCTTTTCTTATGTCTATAAGGTGTTCCTGTGAGCGGGTTTTAAAGGCCCGCTTACTTACTCCCACATATAATTTTCCACAAGGACACATAATGGCATAAATAATTCCCACTGATTTACAGCTATAAATGTCTTTTGCCTTGTACTTCATACCATTTATACATTCAAAATATGGTACTACATATGGTATCATTTCATGTAGGCTCTACATTGTGCCTACATAGATTTTATTAAATCCTGGGGTATGTCTTCTTTGATCTATGTTACATTTCCACATCCATTCCATATTCAGATAAATTCCCACATTTTGGTACATGCTGTACATATGCAATGATTTATGTACATGTTTCTGTGCATAATCCGATCAACAGAGAAACATTGTTTTACCTTGGAACTATGAGCAGTCACTGACATGGTAATGTGCTGTAATGCTGCTCACAGGACTGTCCTTTGCTCAGTCATAACCAGGGTCAATCACATATAACCTCAGGTGTTATTCTACATGTTGTTTAACCTTGGCATGACAGTGTGTGTGTGTGTGTATGTGTGTGTGTGTGTGTGTGTGTGTGTGTGTGTGTGTGTGTGTGTGTGTGTGTGTGTGTGTCTGTGTGTGTGTGTGTGTGTGTGTGTGTGTGTGTGTGTGTGTGTGTGTGTGTGTGTGTGTGTGTGTGTGTGTGTGTGTCTGTGTGTGTGTGTGTGTGCATGTGATAACAATTCTTAACTTACTTACCTTGCCTGTTGTTGTTCTATGATTGCACAATACTGTGTGTAAGATTTATACATGCCCATTTTTGTTGATGTCGGCAATGCAGTCTGCCCATGTGACATATATTAGCCATTCACTTCAATGTAGTTTGGGTTGACTTCAACACCCTAGATGGTGTATACATACATTTGCAATGTGTCCTGCTTTATCATTTACCTATGGAGCTTTGATGTCATGTCTTCCGTTATGTGGGTCCATGTTGTCCATCTCCCTTCCACCTTTGTAGGTATGTCATATATCTTGCACATATGCAGGCTATATGATAACCTTTGTTGGACTTTTCATATATTTTCATGTAGTTGTTTTGTTACAGGTTCATCTTGTGCCAACTCTATGGCCATTATACAGATGCAGGACATATGCACACAATTTGCTGGCCACTGCTTGCAATACATCTTTGTTCTTGTTATACTTTTGTGTTGCATATTAACAAGTGTATGCTGTTGAATTCATGTGCATATCCTGATATTGGTTGTATAGCATTAATCATAGATTTGTGATCATATATTATCATTACATGTCATTGATGTGTGTATTCTTATTGAGATTGCTTTCAAATAATTTACTGTTATGCCAATAAAGGTCATACATATATGTGTACACCTGTGTGTTGCTTTTGACATGGCATATATGTGTGACATATGCATTCCATTACACACCTGTTTGAGTTGTGTCCACCTACATATACAGGTAGCAGCCAGTTTGCTGGTTTTCTGCAATACTGCTGTTTGGCAATGTGCTTGGATGTTTGCCTTGTGCATGCATCTTGAGATATTCTCTTCTGTCCTCTGCTGGTGTTCTCCAGCACTCCAGGGGTCACATTTGCTCATCTGTGATGTTGCTTGGCTCACACTTGCACTTCTAACAGGCTAATTGGATATTGAATTATTTATCCAACATGTACTTTGATTCCTGTTTATTATCCTACAAAACACAACTGCCATTGGCCATACATATCCAGGTATGACTACCACAGAGTTTGTAACATGTCATAATGTAATAGTGTATAGGTGTATATGTGTTTCTGCCTTTCACCGTGCCTGGTATGCATCTCCACCTTCTTTGTGAATGTTCCATTGCCCATATCCTATAGTGTGCCATCTGTGTACCCTACCTCTCCTTACAATGTATTCCTGAACTCTGGCTGTCATGTCTTGCAACATTTGTTATCTGTGTATATTTGCTGTGTTGCCCTTCTCCTCCTCTTTCCCTGTTTTTACTTTTCCTTCTATTCTTCAAAAAAATGGGGCCTATCCCCACCAAAAAAAAAAACAAAACATTGCCCATGCCCATCTGACTGTCCCTCAGATTTTCTATTTCCTACATAACTTTTTTCTGTTCCTCTTCTTCACCCATCCCCCATATCTGCTTGGGTGTTTGCATTACCTGTGTTGTCATACCTGTCCTGCATCCTTTGTTAGCTACTGTCAGCTATGACAATGTGGCCAAGATTGTCCTTTAACTTTATTATTTTTTTTTTATTAGAAATTTTACAGATTCCATCAGAATCCATAAGTGAAAGCACATATATTTTATTAATAATTGACTCATGGAGATACCCCATAGTTGTCTCTAAGCTTACTGGAGAGATTGTTGTAGATATGCATTTATGAATGTCATGCAGTTTAGATTAGAATAGTGTTTACAGAACTTTTTCAGTGTACATCTTGCTTTATGAGACAATTTTCATGACTTACAGAGTAGCTGTAGATGATATATAGTGTGCCATTGCTACTGAGAAACTTTGCTATGCACCTTGATATTAACAGTTAATTGAGACATGTTTATATATTACAGGCTTATCCTCAATGTTTGCACCAGATTCCATAAACTATATAGAATCCATCCCTCTGTTTATGAAAGAATGTATATAGAGTATATAGAGATACTCCAAACCAACAGCAGAAAGTATAACAAACAGATAAACAAAAAAATAGCTGTTGAAGGCACAAACCCCATAATAAGATGTTCTTAAACAACAGAGCATCGTTTGGGGTTTGTGCCTTCAAAAGCTATTTTTTGTTTATCTATATAGAGATACTCTTTTCTTTTATTCTTATAATCTTATTTTTTGCTTTTTTTCTCAGTTTTATTGTTTTCAAGTATGCAAATAAATTGCAAATATGTTTTGTAAATATGTAAGTAAGTGTGATGGAAATAAAATAGAGAATACCTACTTTTTTGACAGGTGGATGGGGTCTTTTACATCTGTCTGAGCAACCACCAATTTAAGCAGATGGGACCTCGGTTGAACATTGTATCCAAAGGACAACACTCTCAAGAGTACATCACCCCTCTTACACTGTCAACAATCCATCTACCTAGTATAGGAATAAAATCAACAACCTTTTGCACCATAGGCAAGTGTTCTACCTGTTAGCTGTTGTGCTGCTTGCATTGCTATATGTACAGACTTGTTACAATGGATGGGAATCAAGCCCAGTTCAAATTCTTAAAAGGCAGCTCTGCTCACCGCAATATCACTAATGCTACAAAGAAACTTAATAATACCTATTTGTTATCCAAGTAGGCTCACTGGACACACAGACTGTTTTCAGAGATAACTCAGGAGCAATGTCTGATTAAGTAACTTGCTTAAGTAGGCAAATGAGGACTGAAGGGAATCAAACCCATTACCATAGGAACTACACCACATAGCCTTAACTCTTTGTGCCCATGCAGACTACTTTTGACAACAGGAAGCACCTTTTTCATAGGGTATTACCATGATCCTCACCACTACCTCCCAGGCAAAACACAGGGGTTGTCTGGGACTTGACCCTAGCATTCTTATACATAAAGGTAGAATCATACTCCTAGACCAATATCTCTGCATGTATGAAGCATATTAGGTCCAACAAAAGTGAATTTACTGTCCACTTTAATATGCTACCAGTGCCTTAATGCCATATGAATTATAGAAGGAGGAAATTAAGGGGTCATTGTGGGTGCTAAGAAAGGCACTCTTAGCTAACGTCAAAGACTGAAACAATACCAGTTTTATGACCTCTTATCACACCCTGACTTAAGAGTAGGGTCAATTTCTGTCAAGGTATTTGAAATCCAAAACACTTGGAGAAATTAAACTGTGAGAAACTATATTGGAGTCTGACCAGTCTGTGACCGGTGGCATTGTCTTATTCTCAACAAAATACATGGCTGTCCTCCCAATGCTATACCCATAGAAATGTTCTTGTTACTGGGACTGCATTATGGATATTATACTTGGAATGCTTGCTAGCACAGATGTGGCAGTGCCAAACAGGCAAACGGAGGTGTCATGACTCTATAAATCACTTAGATGATTATTGGTACTACCATATGGAATGCTATCATCTTTAGATGATCCACTGTGTCTGGTGGAAATTATTGGCTGTACAGCATGGTGAAACATATATCGGATTGTCTGTTTGATGTGTACCTTTACTATGCCAAATTATGTGAGACATCCCTAACACAAGCACAAACTGTTCTTTCACTTCTGTGACACTGATACTTGTATGTGTATGTGGGGAGTATCATCTATGCTTGTTTTTTTTTTCAGTGAAATATGCTGAAAGATCTCTGCTGTCATATCGAGGTCAGGTCAATGCCACATGAACATGAGGCATATAATGGATAATACACTGCACTGGAACCAGCTTAAGGAATATATGCAGTAATGTCATCCAAACTGCAATACATAAATTGCATATCAAGCATACCATATCAGTAACATACCAATAACATTATTATCTAGAGGCATAATGCTTTGCAGTTCAAACACATGCAATAAGACAGCACCACTTCTGCATTTATATCTAACATTCCTGAAGGCAGAATAACATGACACTTCCACAGACAGATGCAATACAACAATAGTAAAGAAACTCAAAGTGACACAAACTTTCCAATGTCCTAACATCCACCCTCACTTTATTAACAACTGGGGCACAGAAGGCAGTATTAACAATGGCTGTCATCTTGCAGGAATGTGAGAGGAAACTGCAATGGCTGTCATCCTACAGGAATGTGAGAGGAGACCATCAGACCCACAGACTCATCTTAAAGCATGACAACTCCTCAATGCAGGATACACACATCTTTGTGTATATATACTAACTTATGATACAGAATACTATATGACTTTAATATATTCTATGAATAATTAACATAGGCCCAGTTCAATACATTGTTTCTAGACAATATTCTCCAGCAGTCAAAGGCATGCTTTGAGATGAACGTGAACCATAAGTAGATACCTTTCTTTCATGGAAAATGCAATAGAACACTTATTTGCCTGGATTCACATGTTGGCAAAACTCCTTCTGCAAGTTGACACTGTATGTTCATGTCTTCATAATGCAGTAATCTGTTTATCCACTGCTCTTCACTAACATATTTAATATTCCCTGACTTTCTGCTTGTTGCTTTCCCAATAAATTATGGGAAGGGCACAAGCAAACATTTTTTGTGCTTGCAGCGGATTGCTGGGGGCTACTTATATGTTTAGTTGTAAGTAAATGTAAAACTAACTAAATACATTACTAATTAATTAAATACATTAAGTAGTGGCACAAGCCCATGCTGTGCATGAGCAAATGGCAGGTACTGAGAGTATATCTAAGAAATACTTGCAGTCAGACGTCTCATCCTCCAAACATTGAATTTCTGATCAATTTCTATTGAAAAGTAGGTACATCTGACAAAACAAATCTGGCTAACTAATTAGCATAAAATGTGCATGCCCAATATAAGCCCTCCCACTACACAGAAATGCAGATAAAAATGAGAGTTATGAAATTATGCAAAATATAAATTAAAATATAACATTTATTATGAGAAATTCTTTTACATTTTCCCACTGTACTTTGCAGCAATGCATTATAGGAGCAGAGGAATAATATTAGCAAGCAATCGCAGGGGCCATAAAATGACTAGCTATATACACCTTTAAGTGGACAAACTTAAATAATCTTGCCACATTTGTCAAGCACTATACTGCTTTCCTCAAGAATTAAGCTGGGCCCTACATGATAAGCCTGGTGTAAATCTGTGGCTATCCACCCACTTATCAAGATTAGCATTAAAGATAGCCAGAGTAGTACTTTGTTTGACCAGTAGTGGTAATTTGTAACATAGGCCGGGGATACGTTGTATGGGAACCTATCCCTCCACTTAGTCTTGTTAATGTTTTGGTGTAGATTTAGGCCTCTAGTGTGGATGTTTGTAAAAGTACTGGTTTCATAAAGAAATAAGAGATCAAATAGACCTGAGTCATTTGTGGCTCAAAATACTAGACAGAGATCACCTTAGAACAGCTGGTAGGGGAGTGAGTATAAGGAAAGTCTGACTATAAGGAGAGTCATGCTAATTTTTCAGGATTTCAGGAAAGTTGAAGGATTCAAGACCTTTAAGTTCCTTGGTTAGAAATCTCTGGAGCCTTTACAGGTGAGAGATATGCTTGGATTTATACATAACAAAAGGGACATTGTTTTCAGTCATGAATCTGATAATGGAATAATATAGGGACAGATGACTTATTTGGCTGTTGAATTTATTCCCCTGGGCAATTAGCTAAATGAAATAGAAGGATTTCCTGACTATATTTATAACATATATTTAAAACATGATGCTCGAATGAGAGAGTTGTCCTTATATGTACTCGGGTCTCTTACAGCAATCTTTGTCTGAAGAGAAGTACATTTATAGCACATGAGGTGGAAGAAGTGTTTTTGATGACTGTTACTGTGCTGTACTTTCTTATTTAACTTTAAATCATTTTAATATGTCAAGTATGTGCATCTCTCAAGTCCTGTTGAAGCTGTTTATTATCAGTAGATAAGTGAATAACAGTATACAGCTTGCAGTCTTTAGCAAACTTGGTCAATCAGACATCTGGGATATTGGCTTGGATATCTGCAAAAAATGCCAAACAAGAGAGGGCCTGACACAGATACATGTAACAACCTACTCATTACAATTTATCACTCAGGGTATGACAGCAACTTTCACATCCTGGCATCTGTTGGCTAGCCAGATTGCAATACAGTAGACAGTATATATATATATATATATATATATATATATATAGCTTTACATTACATTTGTCTAATTTTTTCCACATGGGCAATAAAAGCTTAAAAGCTAAAAGATAAACAGTGTGCACAGAGTGACCACTGTCCACAACATCTGTAATCTTGTCAAAGAATCTTATTAAGTTCAGAAGACATGACCTGCCCGTCATTAACCAAACTGATAGGGATCTAGATTAGTTAAGTTACCTATATCTACATAAATGAGTTTTGTTATGATGCCTTCTATGGCTTTGCATATAAATCTGGTAAGGTCTGTAATTGCTGAGCAATGGAGTCACAGTAGCTGCTTTCTGGACATCATGCAAAGACTGTGTAGACAGGCTGGGGTTGACCAGTTTAAGGAGAGGATCAGATACTGTATGGTTGGCACTGATGAGAATGCAGCCCACTATGTTGTCTGGTACCATGGATGTATTATTTTTAATCTTTGGCAATGATTATAAGACTTATTCTAAGGTGATTTCAGGGGAAACTAAATTTTTAGGAATAATGTGGCAGCAATGTGAGTAGGAGGGGTAAAGTTAGCACTTAATTTGATTGCTAATATATTGACTATATATTTGAGAGCAGAGTGTTTGATACTATTATGGGTTAGAGTGTTTGATACTAATATGGATGAGCTCAGTGCATTTTTGGAAGTTAGTCCTTCGTTTTTTGAAATAGTTGAAAAAAGATGCATAGTTTCCTTTTGTATCTGTGGCAGTTACTAAGTTTATATTCTGCTTTACATTTTCCAATAGTGCTCTCATGTTGCTTCCTGGCATGTTTCACTGTGGTCTTGAGACAGGGAGATCGGAATTTTTTTGCAACTTTTCATTATTTTTCTTTTTTGTTATCCACTTTATTGACATGAGAATTCTACCTGAGTGGTTTATTTCTGAATTTACCATTATATTGATGAGAAATAGGTACTGACTTTTCTATGCAGCTGTTTAGGTGCTGGTAAAATTTGAATACAAATGTGGCAGCCCTGTCAGTCGTGTCTACTTGCAAGGGAATGTTGAGAATTTTGCATGTGCCTTCCAAAAGCTGAAACAGGTTTCCCTATTTAAGTGCTTAAAGATGGTCTCATTTATTGATGAGGGAGTAAAACTAGGTCTGACAGAGAAGATGACCAGTTTGTGGTCAGATTTATCTAGAGATGAGTAGATGTGGGGTGACATACAGTTAGAGGTTATGGTGGGAAAGATCATATCTAGGATGTTAGAGCCACTGTTGGACAGTTTTGCAATTTACTCCAGCAATTTGTAATAACACTGAACACAGATATTTTTAGAAGCATAAGCGTGACACTCAATGAATGAGTAATTGATGTCCCCTAGTAAGAAAATATTTGGTTTGATTCTTAATACCTTAATGTCATTCAGGTAATTTCTATGATCTTTAGGGAATATTATCAGGGATCTGTAGCTAGTAATGAAGTTGTTCAGTGTGATTTTGATCTCTAGGAGTTCAAAGGTAGGTCATGAGTAATTTGATTTGAAACAATGCTGTTTCTAATAAATACAGATACCCCCTCAGTTACCCAAGGGTCTGGAGGCATGATAGGTGCTAACCCTAGTATAAAGGGAGTGCTGAAACTATGTCTCTGTAGGTACACAAGTAGGAACGTGTTTGAGTTGAAGGAGAACCTTAAGGTCTGTCATCTTTTTATTTTTATACATAGAAATGACTAGTGCAACCATGATGTAATCAGAATTTGAGATGGAATCTTTTATGTAGGAATGTCAAGTAGGAGGACTCAATAAAAAAAGGGACTAAGCAGCAGCAAATGCTTGAACCTTGCTATGATTAGTTTAAGTCAAACCTGACAAAACAGGAAGTGTTACCTACCAAATCATCCCAAAATGACACTTTCTGGACCCCCTTAGAAGAATACCAATTAAGCATCCAACTTTTAAATCCAGTTATCTTGTATTGGTAACTAGGCATCATTCTTTCTGAATGTAAAATAGTACTGAAGACCCTTGTCTTTACTGCTTCTAACACAAACATAGCAAATTTCATCATGTTTTTCTGCATGTTCCTCTGGTTGGAGTGCCTGAGATCATTTACTCCCACATGCATGTATCACTAAGGTGTAGTCATATCTGTCTATCTTAAGGGTCTTCAGGGACCCTGTAACATCACAGACCCATCTATTGGACAAGCAGCTCTCCTTCTCTCTGTTCTTTTTTCATCTGGTGAGTGTGGAGTTTGTACACTTAACAATAACCACTTAGGACTAAAACATTTCATTGTTTGAATGCAGACTTAATGGGCCTTTAGGCTTGCTTTCCTAATGACTCTTATGTGAGATATGAGGGATTGCAGAATATGTGAGCAGAGAAATCATATGTCTTGCCTTGTGTACAAAAGGCTGAGATACTTCACACTGTGTTCTAAGAGGTGCTGGCGAATTTCTCTTTATAGCCACAGCATAAGTTATGGGCCTAAGAGTTTGTTGTTATTGATGTGGTTTTGTTGAGGTATGATGCTTATCAATAGTGGATTGATAACTTTGCCTCTATGGTTCTTAAGTATATTCATCTCTCACAGGTTTCTACTGTCATTTGGTAGCAGCATTGAACATTTGGTAAGCATAAGACTGTTGCTATACTAGAACAGCTAATGCAATCAGACTGGCCACAGATAGGGGTGCGAACAGAGTGCTGAGCTGTGTTGCTACAAGATGGAAGACTGGGGCTTGCATGGTACACCAAGGCTGGAAAGAGACATTTATTGCAGTTCCTAAAGATTTATGGATTGAGTATTTATTTTGATATGCTGAAGTTAGTTTAGAGGGTTGCTTTTCAGAATTTGCCTATTGCTATTCATGTATATTACTAGTGTTGGTCTAAGCACAGCAGTACAAAGCTAGGAATCAATGTATCTTTGTTCCTTCTCCCACCAGAAACTTAACAGTTTACTAATGCCAAGCTGGTTCCAGAGAAGTGGGATGTAGGCTGTTTGATGATCAACAGTCTTGTCCCAGATGTTGCAGGGGTCTATAGGCTTCAAACTTTCACCTGGTAGATGCCCTGGTTAATGCACCCAGCTGCTCAACAATTCAGAATTAAGACTGTAGTAGTTCCCAACAAAATAATGACCGGGCCAGTCAAGGAAGTACCACTAATGCTGCCCACTTAGAGACAGTCAGAACTTAGTATCCCTGTGCTTTTTCTCTCACTGGGAGAAAAACGCACTAGTTCCAAACTGAGTGTTAGGAAGCAGTTTTCAGGCTTTCCAATGATAGGAATTCTAGGAAATAATGTCCTTCTCCTCCTTTGCTCATCAAGACCAAAACAGAAATACAAATCCCAAGATTTTTCCTGAGATTTCAAACTCTCCAGTATTTGGTAGCCTTGCTCCAAAGGTAGCTGATTTTAAAAGTAAGATGAAAATACATGGTTAACACTTCCAGATATTGCTTCGCTATACAGTTAGGAAGATGAGAAAGAAAGGGAAACTCAGGCTTTAATCAATCAATAAATCTCTTTGGTGATGCAAAACTTGGTAACTTAGCCTGCAAGACAAAATACAGAGAACTTTATTATTTGCAT
This sequence comes from Protopterus annectens, assembly GCF_019279795.1. NCBI lineage: Eukaryota > Metazoa > Chordata > Ceratodontiformes > Protopteridae > Protopterus > Protopterus annectens. Next base: position 908,012,116 of record NC_056737.1, read on the forward strand.
ATGCTGAACCAGACAGCCGCTGTGTCCACGGCAGACACCAGCATTTTATGCATTTAGATATTTCATTTTATCTCCATGTATGTTAAATAACTTTACATAAATATTAAGCTCCTCACTATACATATAAATCTACTTTAAGATGTTTATAATAAACAGGCACTGCTCCTGTATAACAATAATTAACCTTATACACAGTTCAACAAATAATTTTACCATTTAATCCAATTTATAAATCTTGGGTACCAAATTTTTTCTTATACACTAATTACACCCCTACCAAACCTTCTATCACACTTATCACACTGCCTTCTTCCAATATTAGAATCGGCCCTTACCTCAAACCTGTCATGTCTCCAGTAACCTTCCTATGTAGTTTGGAACATTGTTTTTAGTAAATTCTCTCTGCTTAAACCTTTGTAAATATTAATCTAACTGAATCTCAGTCCTGCAATGCCTGCTAACCTATTGTAAACAAAGTAATGAACATCTATGCTTGTAATTAAGCTTCTGTATTACCAGTTTGTATATTTCTCATTGTATTAAAATCTTCTTAATTTTGGAGCTTTTCTCCCCAGGCCTCTACTGAAAATGGACCTGGTCCAGCTGGATTTTCCCAGTAAACAAATGTAAAGTAAAAATAAATAAAAAAAATAAAATTCTGCTGCAATCTGTACATAAAACACAAAGACCATTTCTGAATCGTTTTACTCATCCATTTGGACCACCCTGGTTAATAAATGAAATATATAGACACAAGAATAGTGCGTATTCAGATGCCACATCAGAAATGCTAATTCAGACAAAAAAAAAAAAGTAAAAGCACAAGGTAGGGTCTTTCCAAACCTTGGGAAGTAGTAGTTATTTCCAAGCTCAAGCCATGTTTCACTGCAAATGAAAAGCACACGAGGAAAAATTAACAAGAGGGCAGCTAATATAGGCAGACAAACAAACCAACAAACATGAATCAGGCCAAACAAG
>NC_056737.1:908018093-908020593 GCF_019279795.1 Protopterus annectens
TTTTTGACATTGATTTTTAGACCATGGCTCTGTCCAAGTTATTGAACTGCATCAGGCCTTCTTGGAGAGTATTTGTGTCTTGGAGAGATTCAGTGACTGCACACAATAACTTGCAAACTTGATCAGCCAGAGGCCTTTGATACTAGTCTTGACCTCAGAAATGTAGATGCCAAACAGGAGTTCCCCCCAGCACACAGCCCTGAATCACCTCACTAGTAATTGGCCTTTCTGTGGAATTAACTCTCCTATTCTAACTTCTTGGGTCTTGTCTGTAAGCCAGTTGACTATCCAGATGGTAATGTAGAGGCTCAGCTTAGTGAGCTTTTCTACAGTGCCAAAGTGGGGTATTGTGTCAAATGCCTTGGCCAGGTCCTGTAGGGAGTATGCATTATTTTGCCCTCATTTGTTGCTTTTGTGACCATCGTGATTCAGGTCCAATATTAGCAGGTTAACTATGCAACAAATTAGGATATCCATGATCATTCTTTCCATAGTCTCTCTCGAGCTTTGCATATCAGGCTAGTCAGGCATATGGGTCAATAACTGCTTGGGTCTGTTGATGGCTTGCCCTTGTGCAGTCGCCTAACTGTTGCAATCCTCCATTTGTTTGGCATGAAGCATGTTTAAAGACTGTGGTTACACAATGGTTCAAGTGCATTGCTAGTTCATGTTTTATGCTATTAAGGAGGCATCCTGGGATATTATCAGGCCAGATCAATGTAGTGTACCTGACCTTAGTGCCTGCTCTTTTGTTGTAGTTGGGAAGGTGTGGTTATGGACTTTGGTATTACCTGAGGGGCATCTGATATGGAAAGGGCAGTAAAGCTGGTGTTAACATTGTTGGCTAGGAGGTTTGCTATATCTTCTAGATCCATATAGGTGTCATCATTTGCCATTAATTTGGTACATTGCTGTGTATTGCCTTTAAGGTTATGGACATGCTGAAGAAAGCTTTGTGATTGTGCTTGATCTGAGAGGCTAATTTTACCTCACATTTGGCTTTTGTAGACTTGAATCACCCCCAAGTTGCTTGCTTAGTTTGATAAGGGATTTATTTTTACCTTGCTGGGTTTTGCACCTCTTATTTTCTGCCATAAGTTTCTTCCTTTTCATGTTGGGTTTTATCATCTAGCCTATCTAGCATAAACATTACAAGAGATGATGCAAAGTTTTGCCATGCTTGTGAGGATCAGTTCATGGATGTTTGCACCCCTATTGGCATACAGACTAACTGATCCATGGTATTTGCATTTTCAAAGTCTAGGAATCTCTGGGCTTGCACATTTGGTGGTGTCTTTTATTCCCCGTTTATATTGAGATAGCTATAGTCACCAGTGAGTCTGGTAATAGGTTGAATGGGGAGTGTCTCCAGTGCATTTAAGTATATATTATGGTTTTCCTAGGTCATAGTAGGGGACTCATAGCTTGCAAGGATATGACATGAGACTTTGTCTAAGGTAATTTGGATGTGGAAAACCTTAAGTGCTTCATAATGTTTGAACAGCTTGAGATGTGCTTGTTTTCGGTGTAAACGGTGATACCTCCACCTTTGTCACTTCCTGTGCAATAGGTGGTTTAAATGTGTGGAAGGTATTGTAACCCTACACTGCTGGATTGCTCTCCATGGCTTCAAACCATGTGTTAGTAACTGCACAGATGTCTACATTTCCAAGGAAAGGACAGCTTGCATGGAGTGGAGGTTCTTGTTTGGAACCCTGGCATTGAGAAATAACAGCATCAGAGTTCCCTGGGCTGCTTTAGCTATGTTGGTAGGTTTATCAGGTTTACAATGCCTAAAAAAGCAGTATGGGGGTGGACAAAGTTTTATCCAGTATTCAAGATCCCAGAGGGGACAGACTTTCCCTGTCATAGCAGTGTTGTCTGACAACCATATCCACCTGTGCTGACAAATATTGTACCCTCGCCCATCGAATGGCACCATACTCTAAGGAGAACAGTTAAAGTCAGTTATTATGGTATCTCTCAGGTAATGCAAACTTTACCGGGAACACTGCTGTGAAAGACAGAACACAGTTTAAAAAGAAATGCATGAAACATAACACAAGCAGAAACATTTACTTTACCGCTTGGGGGTTATTTTTGCCTTACTTTTGCTTCTTGCATCTACAGATATCAGGGGTGTCACCATAGGTCATCATATCTGCATCTGCATTGCTAACCATTTCAGGTGAAGTCAGTAGTCATGTTCAACTGCTCTGGCAGGTCATACCACCAACGTTATGGAATCGACCCATGTAAGTTCTCACAAACTTTGGAATATGTGCAAAGTACTTTATAGCTGCTATGTTGTGATATGCATTTAAATTCACAGCCTGCATGCATAAGCAGGCATGCACAGCATGCATGTGGTTCAAAGACAAATGCACTTATGTGTTATGTTACTTATGTGTTTCATTGAAGCACAGTGATTTGCAGACATTAGCAGACTCTAGCTTCATTACCATATATCAGATGGAGATTAGTACATTCATGCAACTTT
>NC_056737.1:908025593-908170593 GCF_019279795.1 Protopterus annectens
AGCCTAGTTTTTATACAGTTTTTTTCTAGTTGTTTTCCTACTGACAAATGTTACTCCCACCTACACACACACACACACACACACACACACACACACACACACACACACACACACACACACACACACACGCACACACGCACACATGCACACTCACACACACACACACACACACACACACACACACACACACACACACACACACACACACACACACTCGCACACACGCACACTCAGACATGCACACTCATGCACACATACACACACACACACACACACACACACACACACACACACACACACACACACACATACACATACACACTTGTGCTCATACTCAGGCTACTGAATTTGATGAACCTAGTTTAGCTGTATACAGAAGCTGCTTGTTGTTTTAAAGAGTAAGACTTATTAACAATGGCTTACAAGTTTGCATTTTTCAGGCTCTTACTTCAGAACCACATGCTTGGTACTATATGCCTTGCCATTCTGTATATGGAAGTACAGGTGAAATATGAAGCCATTGATTTAAAGAAATACACACAGGGAACAGGTTGAAATCCTTAAAGTTCATCTTGCATCCATGCAGTTACATGCTATACCTTGTCAATAATACATATGAGACAGAAATTAATGTCTAAGTATCAAATATCTATGCTATTAACATGGCCATAGATGTATTAACAGAATAATGGCTTCAGCTCACATTTCAAGCCAGAGTGTTTTCACTGACTTATTTCCAGTTGAATCCATGTGACTTTTGCTAATGACAGTCATGATAAATAACTTCACAGAACACTGACAGCCCTGCCTCTGTAGTGTTGCAGCACCAGAGAAGCCCAGCACTCCGAAGCCATGCCGATGCCTAAGGCCGCTTGTCTAATAGCATAGCAACTGTTTTCCTCATTACTGAGAAAATATATACCCACAAAATACCTGATGTAATTAAGAAATCAAAATAATAATTGTATTAGGTTATCACATGCTGAAACTGTCTTTGGAACTGAAGCCTGTTGCAATTTTTTTTTTTTTATCAGTATTGTTCCCTGATTATCTGTTTATCTATTACTCACCCTTTACTTTATATAAGCTAAACCCCATTACTTGTAGCCTTTCTCCACAGGAAAAGCATCAGAATCAGAGAGAAAAGTTATATGTACTGACTGCTTGCATGCTTACATTTGGCCATTATTGTTAAATATCACTATACCGATGCACGACTATTTTTTGTTGCATTACAATATTAACAAAATGTTACAAGACACTGTATATTGATGAAGTAATGGTCAGTATTGCTGTTTATTTATGTAATGCTACCAGTAATGCTGTTGGTAGGCTTGATGTGGTATTCTGATAAAGAGCAAATGTGTCATTGCAACAAAAATAGGCTACCACCCAGTTTTCAGAGGTTTATAGTAAAGAAAAAAATGCAACATATGTAGTTTGACATCTCCCCCCCAGAGAAAAGTAGGCACTAGCTTACGACTGTAGAATCTAGTGACCAGTAAGTTAATAAAATTCACCACTGGCAATAATACGATAACACCTGGTAATAATATAACTCTCAAGAAGTAACAAATGAGATTTAATTATGTTACTTGGCATAAGTTCTGTTTCCATGTTCATATTCAACAAACCTCTTATATTTCACTCATTGTTCAACAGTATGCCCCTGGTAAGTTTTACAAATTTCAAGGCATAATGATCTTGTCTTTACAAATCTGTGATACTATGCAATGAGATAAATAAGATAAACCTTTTCAATGCTAAATACTACAAATATTGAATAAGATATGGCCTTGAGAAACCTTTATAATTGGATCACTACTGAACAGAATGGTCAAAATATCTGATCTTAGGCAAGTATCAGAGGTATACAGGTCTCAGAAAAGAGAATATGCAAGTAATTTTGGAATTTTGAAGCCTAGTGTTTTGGAAACCATATAACAACAGGGATGAAAATGATCAGTGTACAGGACAGACCACCCAAGTTGGCAAGATTGTCAGTGTACCACATCACACTGTATTAGTGTCTACATTTTCTTATTATACCTGTCTGACTATTGCCATTGCATTGTTTATTACCCAGTACATGTAATGAACAAGCAAGCAACCTTGACGTTTAGCCATTAATGCATAATTTCTGAAGCATTAACACATACTGTCATATCTCTACATTGCTGCATAAAACAGGAGTGTCTTCTGTGGGGAGACAAGCTTCCTTCCTGATCCAATATGTGATAATAATGAAAAATATTTATTTTATTTAACATTTGTTGACCGGGAAAGTCCGACTAGGTTCCACAGATCCTGTTTTCAGCGGAGGCCCGGGGAGAAATGCTCCAGACGCATGTCTTTAGAATGTGGGAGGAAACCGAAGTACCCAGAGGAAACCCACGCGAACGCAGGGAGAACATGCAAACTCCGCACAGAAGGCACCCCAGCTGAGAATCGAACCAGAGAACCTTTTGCTGTGAGACGACAGCATTAACTGCTGCACCACTGTGCCACCCATATTAAATATTAATTTAATAATATTCATGTACTTATGCAACAATGGACTGAGCAGGTGTCCATCAAACAATTAAAAACTTTCTCCACCAAGACTTGACAGCTTTGGAGATAGTTATAATAGTTTATAGGGTGCAAGGTTACAGCCATCTGCATTAGTGTTATAAGTTCATAAGTTGTAGAAACAACGTAGAGGCATAAAGACCATAGTAATACATTGAGAACATAAATTTTGAATTGAAGACTTCATGGCTATCCAAGAATTTATGATTTTTTTTAAACTATTTAGATTGTTTGAAGTTTTGAAGTATGTAGTAACCTATGTGAAATTCTTGGAGATGCTGGGATAATATATCTTACTCCTTCATATGTATGTGAAAATGTAAATGTTAATATTAATTAGTTATATAATTACAGTATATGTTTAAATTAAATAATACTTCTAAAATACATTGTTGAAGGCTTTGTTTGCCAGAATTGCCTTACTATGAAAATATCTGTAATGAAGTGTAACTAAGTTTAGCCTTATACACCTATCTCAATATTTTAATGCTTTAATAGAGGAGATACGTTTAATATATTTTCTTTCTACTGATTCTAGTTTATCCAGCTGGTTCACAGTGCACTCATAAATTGTTATTGTATACCAGCAAAGGTTTTATGTAAGTAGTATAAAGCTTTGCTGTTCTTTGTCCATCTCCTATGGAGATACATTTAAGCATTCTGCCCATCTGTTTTAATACCTGAGTTTTAATGTTGTTAACAAGAGTCTAAAAAGACAACTTAGTTATTGTTATAACAAGGTCTTTATAATGTTGAATGTCCTCAAGAATAATATTATTTATAAGTATAACTCATCTAAGTTCCTATATCCCAAAATAAATAACTTTGCATTTGTCAGCATTGAACTTAAGACCTACATCATCAGTAACATGTATCAAATAATTATTTATTACAATAAAGTCATTGTTTGATACTGCCATAAACTCTACTTTGCAATTATCTCTGTATTTCCTGGTCTGGTAGGATTCACAAGTTGGCATACTAGAAAACATTGTGTTAAATAGAAAGAGACCTAGTACTGCCCCTTGCACAACTCCAAGCATTATATGATCCATCCTACAATCCTATTATTTATCCATTTACACAGATAGGAATTATAATGATACTTGATTATGATAGGAATTACAATGATACTTTATTATGATATTATTTAATGATGAATGAGGTAGAATATCAAACACTTTGGTAAGAGCCAATAAAACAATACCCACTGAAATCTGTTGCTAAACTAAATTGGTCATAAAAATTCAACAAAGTTGGTAAGTATTGCCCTATTGTGGGAGATCTGCCCTAGCTAAACATTTTTTGATTTATGATCATTTGTCAAATCGATCTTGATGAGATATTTGCCACATAATTGTACCATTCTTTTTTTTTACAATTTGATATCTGGGTAATATACTTGGTCTACAATCCTTTACAGTCGTGACCCAGCTACAAAAGTATAAAAGTGCTATATTAAAATAGTGATCTGAACAATGACATAAATAATAATAAGCAGATACATTTAAAGAAATGAAGTTGCCAGACATTTACTTAGTATGTAATACAATGTAATTGGCAAGAGAATATGCTAAATAAAGTAGATTTGTTAAAATATTACAAATATAGGAAATAAATAATAGTCACTGAGATTAACAGCTGCTGATATTAGTTTTATCACATATCTATCTATTGTCCAGAAAGCAGGTGCACTTTGATTAATTAGTAGATAATGCTTATATCTCAGTAGGCAGTTAATTCCATGTTACATGTCCTAGTCTCATAGGTTCATAGTTTTATAGATAAGTACTAGACTAGCTATCCTGCAGGACACTTTAAAGCTAGACATTTTCCCTTTTTGTGCTCAAATAACCTATCCCATTTTGTATAGATTGGCCTTACCTATCCCATGCATGATAATTATGCATTACCCCTAAGAAGATAACTGGGATCATACCACAGATAATTTGAGAGGGACACAGGCATAGGATAAAGCATTTAGGAACTGCCTTATTTATTAGTAGCACAAGGAGCAGTCCTGGGGTAAATGTATTGTCTCCCATCCAAGTTGCACTTGAATATACAAGGAAGAACTTTGTCTTATGTGGATAGGGAGTCTGATCCACAGCAGTGGTATCCTTTGCAAGATATACCTGTGTTTCCAAACCATTCTGGTGATGTTGCAGACGAGGTTTAGATACCTAGATTGAGCATTTCTGATGCCATTTGACGTGCTACAGTAAATTCATCAGTAATGGGTTGGAGGATACCTTGTATGTCAGACACAAGTCACCACTTAGCAGTCTGTAGGATACTGAGTATAGTGACAGGGCTTCAATTTGGTCCATGTAGGTCATGTTGTTTAGGTTTTGTATCCTTTTAATAAGATATCCCTGTGGTCATTCCTGTTGTTGCATGTGTCTGCATAAATACATGCCAAAGAGAGCATTATAGTCAATGACTTGTCTAATGAGAGTTGAGCAATGGGGACAGGAGCATCCCTAGATCTAGATGCAATCCCATTTATTATAAGCTGTGCAACACAGAATGGCATTCTTACAACAATAGACGTTGTCAAAATTTGAGAATCTGAAAAGATGTAATATGTTACATTTTATATGCTGTCGGAGAAGAAGTATTGAAGAAAATTAATACTTTTACTTTCAAGAAGAGAAGTACAAAAATATCAGCAAAGAGAAAGAAGTTTAGAAATTGTTGGGACCTTAAGAAAACAGCATGCCAGCTGTTTTTTCATAAGGGGACAAAGTCCTACAGATAATATTGCAAAGCTGAAGAACTGAGCCAAAGACTATAAGTTTGGTAAATTGATTGATGCATGAGGATAAGGCAGAATGGTTTGTGGCTCACATAATTATCAGACCTAGGTCTTGCTATTAAGAAAAACAGACCAGATTGTATTACAAGTTGCGGGCACATTCACATTAATTGAAATTACTAATAAACAGCAAACTAATTAAATATGGATCTAAATGTGTGTAAGATAAGAAAATGAAAGTGATAAATATGAAGTCAATGTATTATAACAGTAATGTCAATGAGGCAGAGAGCCGTGATCTATACAGAAGGTTTGGTGCAACTGAAATTCAAGATTTATGTACTAAGTGTTTTTGAAGCATAAGGGTAAACTTTTCTAACATCTGTCCAATACAGTTTACAAAAGCTGTGGTAAGAAGACCAGTTTTGCAAAGGTATGTGAAAGGAAAGACAGGTGTGATGAAAACATTGTCCATGGTCTTAAAGAAGTTATGAACCTGAGCTTTCATATGTGCTGCTGAAGTGAAAAAAAAGTTGATGCAGTGAAGTGTGAAAATATTTTAGCAATAGTGAGACAAGAGTGCATCTGAAAATGCTGTAAGAAATGCTGAGAAATGTTGAAGTTTAACTAGACACAGGTGCAGAATATAGTATTTTGTTTGAAGATATTTTTGAAGTATAGGGAATAAAATGTGCAGAAAAGAGAGTTTCCTGCATAGACAATCAGGACACCACCTGAAGCAACTTTATACTGAAGTGTCTATATACAAATTGGAAATAAAACAGTCTGTTAAAAATCATAGCCCTTAAAGATGGTAATTCTTGCAGTAATCTATGTTAGTATGAAATTGATGCAACAGTAATGGTAAAATGAATTCACAGTTTGAAAGCAAAGAGATAATGTATTCCTGTATACATTCATGAAGAGTCACACAGTCATGAATGTATCTGTAATACTTTACAGAGCCATAGCTTCATAACTAATTTGATTTATTAACAGGCTTAGGAAGTTTGCTAGGAGAATGTTATATAAAAATGTTGATAGTATTTCAACAGTAGGTGCTCTAATAGAAGTGCTAGAAACTCCAAGAATAAATTAGGGCAGGAAATGAATCAAATGGAATGCTTAGGCTTCACCAAGGAGCAATGAGTGCTAACAGAATAGCTAAATAGTATTGTTAATGTTGGAAGAGAGAAGAAAATATTTTTATGGTACAAAGACAGGAATAAAATGATTAAATGTAAGCTTTTCTTATATATGAGGAAGTGGTCTTAATAATGTAAAATGCGAATTTAGTTTTTGGATTAGATGCTGATCAGGGATTTTAGTGGACTAAGATATTAAAAGTAATCTCCAGATTGCATGCATTCATATTCCATTAGGAAGGAAAAGATTCTTAGATTTGTTTTCCATGTTTCATTAGTAACAAAACGTCCCAACAAGCTGTTGCATAGTTAAATTAGGACATTAAATATGTCATAAATATAGTCAAGTGATCTATAGCTCAGCAAGAGCATGAGCAAAGAATGATACAGCCACTCATCAGGTTAACATAGCAACATTTTAAGTTAAACATAAGAACAACAAAACAAATGTGGCAAGTCTGGAGCACACGCTTCATAAACTAACATCAGGGAGAATGAATAACGACATAGAAAAAAGTCAGAAAAAGTCAAAAAGACATAAGCATTACAAAGGTTTCTATCAATGATGTAGTATCTTGCAAGGCGTGAACCTAATATGTCTAAGATAAATGTGCCTCACTGAAAGATGTTAAAGGAAGATGTAGCTTGTGAATGGATCTATGAAAACTAAGATTAATGAAATGCCTAAGAAATGTATTATAGATGTACCAATTATAAGATATTAAAAAAGACTTTGCTAGTTATGTGGCAAATATATGCCAGTCAAAATAGTGGGGTAACTGTGTTTCTGTGTGACAGTAGCCAACTTCTCTATTGTTGAAGAGGATTCAAATATGCGCAGATGATTGATATATATATATATATATATATATATATATATATATATATATATATATATATATATATAAAATGACTTCTTAGCAATGATGTATGCCTGTGAGAAATCAAATGAATATTTTTATGATAAAGATGTTTGGGAAGAAACAAACCATAATACTTTAAGAGATATATTTAGAAAGTAATTGAGCAAAGCACTACAAAGGGCATTAATTTAAAAAAATATGTTCAGAAAGAAAAATATCAACTAGATAATGAGTTATAAATACAGAATACATAAAAAAATAAAACCATAACTAAATATTGTTTTGCTAGAATTGCAGTTACAAATGACAGAAGGAGAATAAAGGGTATCTGAGAGATATATGGGCACTGACTTAGAACACAGTTACTTAGAAGATCGGGATGAACCAAACTGTATGAAAATAAATGTAGTCTTATTTATATCAAATACTTTCAGTTCGGCTCAGGAAACAATTGCTTGAAGAGATAAGTTAATCAAATCTTGAAATAGTAAAGTTCAAAAAAACATCGACAGATGACATGCACTGATCAGGAGTGCTGAATCAAAAAGAGCAAGTCACACATATCTGTGCCATAACTGAATCATATGATAACACAGATCAAAAAAAGAGATGGCAACATGGGTGCTGCCAGGAAGACCATGAGTACAAGTGGGCATGGATTTACTTCTCTTTAAAGAAGCCAATTATCTTTTATGTGAAGATCAAACTAGCTGAAATAACAAACACAAGTGAAATTAATGTATTAAGGTGTCTATTCCCAAAACAGGTAATATCTGATTTTGTCTTAGCTGTCTATACCTAATAGTAGAAAAGTTACGAATTGAGAATATTTGTGTGTGTGTATATAACATCTTGTCCATACTACCAGCAGTTAAATGGACAAGTGGTAAGAATTACTTAAACACTGAAAAGGCTCAAAGAAATAGCAGATGCAAAATAAATGAGGATGTGTTATCTTAAAGTACTGGAATATAAACATGCCCTAATGCATAGACTCATACACTCATCTTCAAAATTTGTAATGGGCAGAGGGCTGTAAAGCCAAATTAACTCTCTTACCATACTATGGATGCTTGAAAATGAATGCCAACTAAAGATAATGCTGGAATACAATTAGATAAAATAGAAGTGCCCTACCTTCAGATCAGATAAGGAGGAAAAACAGATTGAGTAAGAATAAACAGTCATGGGAAGACTTGCAGTTTGAGGGTGAAGTAGATAGTGATATAACAAATCCTTCATCCTATATCATTTTTGGAAGCATGAAAAATATATAGGAAGGACTATAAACATGGCAAGCTTAGTATAAATTTAAAGAAAATTTTAAAATGATTAATTCAATTAATGGCTGCTGTTGGTTGATTGAGGCTGGGATTGACCTCTGTATTGTCAACCCAATTTAGTCAACATTGCAGATGGTTGACAGTCATGCAATAAAGGATAATTTGTGTAGAAGGGGAATATGCCCCTTTTTCAGGGATTGTATCATCTCAAAGTTATTCTATATAATGATTCTGGGTGTGGGGGCAGAGACCCCATGTGGTGGGTGCACAAGCACTTGCCCCCCCCCCACACAAAAGCACTGTTTGTTGTATTGCATGTTTCAAGAAGTAACCTGAGAGCATGTACAGAAGGATGTCAATGTTGTGCAGTTTGATGTTACTGTTTCGAGTCAGCATATCACCAAATTGACCTTTCCACACACACACACACACACACACACACACACACACACAGACATTAAGTATGTTTTAGAAATAGAAGAAGGGGATGCATTTAATGTAAATAGACATAATTAAACACACAAATGTCTGTTTACAGGATTATGCATATCATGTGATACACTTTCTTGCAGTACCACAGTAAATATCTTGTGCAAACTTTTAATCTAGCATCAGTGTCTGTGTTGCTTATGGATATTTTCTTAAACATATCTGACTACTATATTTTGGATCATCATGAAACTTACAAACTTACTACCTCAGAAATTATGTGAGGTACAATTGAGTAGAAGTTACGAACATCATGGCCCCACATCTTTTATCCATTGCATGCATGGAAGCTATATGATGCTTAAATAAGTGCTTTATCTTGTATGGAATTATATTGTGAAATATAATTATATTGTGCAATAGCATGGCACAAAATCTTGGAAACAACCTGAGGTATATTCCAAATATTTTATCTTAGTTCAAGGTTAGGTTAAATGATACTCTTTACATTAGGAATTTTAAAGTGACACATGAAATGGTGTTCATTGATGGACCTTGATGTAATTGCAACTACATTATTAAAAAAATGCATATTCTTTCTTCATATTCTGAAGCTTATATGAGTAGTGAATTTATAACACAAAAGGTGATTACTTTTACTGTCTTTTTGTTCTCACATATTTCTGTGAAACAACTAAGCCTTAAAGTTTGCACACAGATTTAAATATTTCTTATTACTTTTTGAATATATGCACTGATGTGCCTAATAATTGCTGAATGTTAAAGTACAAGGACAGGATTCAGAAAATACACACTGATCAGTTCACTGTTAGCCTGTGTCAATGTGTTCAGACTCCATTAAAACCTAAACTTCTATTTAAAAAGGGGGCTCCATTAGAGCCATCACTAATAATCACTCTGGGACTTCAATATGATTTGCTAAGCTACATGGTCAACTGCCACAACAATCCCCTCACTGAATATGCCATTGACCCAATACAGGTCATGCCAAACTAGATTTGGCCACTTAAGTGCTTGGCATAGGGCAAGGTGTGTCATTAAACACAAACCAAAGAATATTAAGCACATAGACTCATTTTAGCTATCTGCTGCACCCGCAACATCATACTATCATACTGGCTAATGCATACTGTGCCCAACACCCTTGCTGTACAAACTTGACATACAAATATGACTCTTATATGAGTAGTTAAGCATTACTACCTGGCCACTGCATTACTTTTACAAATCATAAGTTAGATTTGTAGGTGCTGCTAGACACAACCATCTTCTCCTGAATAGCAGCCTGCTTTGTGGTTTCTCCCTGTGTCTGGATTGTGATTGGCTACATGTGCTTATGCTTAGACAGCAGCAACTATTGCATCTAGAAACAGCTATATCTAAAGCTGTTCCTGTGTTGTTCTCATATTACATAATCAGTGATTGCTAACAGATTTGATTTTGTTTTTTTTTTCTTTGGAGAATGTAGCATATCTCAGGTAACACAGAACAATGCTGTGCTGCACAGATTCACATTTATATCTATGGTGTCAGTTGCATTTTTAGACTTAAAGCAATGGGATGATTTGTGTTGTATGCATTTCCATTTGTTCAATGTTGTTGCAAACCATCTCAGTGGAACACTCCATACGTGCCTCATTTTGTTGTCAGTCCATGTATTGAGCAGTGTAGATAAAAGGAATAGTCCAAGAAAGTTTATTTCCACTGTATTGCTTTCAGAGCACAGATCTGCATAATTTTCAAAGAATCAGTGTTGCAGGCTGCACCCCCCCCCCCCCCCACACCCCCTGCTCTTTAAATATACCAACTCTGAGATCGCACTACAGTGCAGGAAAGGGAAATCTTCTCATTCCGAGCTGTACGGAGATCTCCGTTAAAACGTTGGAACTTTCAAAAATTCAATCATATGGTATCGACCATATGACACTCAAACTTCTGAAAGTTTGATTATCGAATATAAATCCTATGGAAAGGCAGTTTACTGCGAAAAGTTCCAAGCTACTGCATGATGGCATATGCCCTTTTCACACTCATATAGCAATCTCCAAATTGATTATTTAAGCTTAAAGGTAGAAGGACATCACTGTTTTGCATACAAGTGTGTGGTATCTTGACCTGTCTGAAACACTGTGTCGCATCATCATTTCTGTCAATTAATGCAGCGTTCCTTGGTACTGCTGTGTTGAGGAAGGAATAGAGGAATTTTTCTTCAGACAAGCATATTGTAGCCATGGGAGAGGCACGGTGCAGTGCCGTATAACAAGTAAAAGAAAAAATAAAAAGACATAAACAATACAAGCTGCAGAAAATGACTTGCATTTCATTTGCTTGATGGGAATCGTTGTCAGTACATGTGCAGTATGTGTGACTGCTGTGGTAAACTAAGACAAAGAGGAAGTAAATAGAAATGTAGGATGAAGGAAAAACTTTGAGGAAAGAAAACGTTTGGTGTTCCTCCATAGCCAGTATGTTTTAAAAGCCATGCATGTGACATATTACTCTCTGAGGAAGGCTACTGGTATAATATTTCCATTAGCAGCATGTGTACTGCCCTCAAATTCTCTGTAATTACAGCTGAGGGGGCCCATTAAGTGGACTCAGTGGGAAGGGATAAGATAATGAAGCTATTGCAACATTTTCATACTGCCATTTCACCAACCAGCCATTATATCCTTTGAGAGCCTGAAGGACGAATTTTTATTCCAGCAGAATGATTTCTTCAAATATTTACAGCTGGTCTGCTATTTTAAGATTACCCTTGAGAGACTTATTATGGTTTCACAATCACCTACCTCTTTTAGACAAAATGCCCTACACTGATAGTGAGGAGGGATGATGTGTGGTGAAAACATATTTACGATCTCTTGACTTTGCCAAAAAAGAATACATTTCTATGTCCAACAAGGATACTATTCCTGAAGCAATTTAAAGGCCTTATGCTGTATACCTACCTTTAAAAATGGTACAAATTTCTCTTTGATGGGTATTGGACTGCTACAGACACTGTTACATGTAAATATAAGAGATGGTGTAAGCTGTCATTGTCAAAATGCTGATAAAATACGGTACTCTGTTAGTGTACTTATAGTATGGGATTCCCTTCTAGTTTAGTCTCAAGTGTTCTGCATAAACAGAAGTGCGTGTTGCCTGAAGTGTGGGTAATACTACCACCCACCCAACATTTTGTTATATGGAAAAAGCATGGATTGCTGAGTTTACTAGTATTTATTGCTAATTATTGGAAGCACTCACAAGACATCACCAAAACCTTGCTTATTAGAAGCATAATGGCTAAGATGAAGTGAAGTGTAAGCAATCCATAAAAATGTTAATGTTGTTTCTTCTCCCATGGTGTTTATTCCAAAAGTGCCTATGTAACATTGTGAGTCCAATTTTCCAAGTTTGTTAGTGTGCAGCACTGCATACAAGTGTGCATATGGGCAGTCATGAATATTATTTGTTGCTGCTTGTTTGTTGTTAAAAATTGCAGGTTGCTGTACTCTGATCTGCTATGTAACTGCTGTTAATACAACCCAGTGTAATACTTTTGTATTTTACACATTGTAATATATATATTGAATTAAACAAAAAGATAGAAAAAAGACAGGCAAAGAAACACGTTACATTGATGACAATGCTAAAAACTGCAAAATTTAGCCAAGCTAGAGTTTTCACTATAAAATTGTTTAAATATCATGTAGTGGAGGCCCATGAGATATATACAAATGACACTTCAGGTCTTACCATTAATTTAGCTACATGGCTTCTGAATGCCCGGGAATTGTTTGCCATTTTTAAACCTTCATAGGTACTTTCAAGCCAATGAAACCAAACCCCACATGCTATAGACTTAACATGTTTAGACATTTTTTATATCATCAGTACAGCATAAGTGGATTCTTTGGTTATACTTTGGAAACACAGGTATTAAAACCCTGCCTGATGCCCATAAATGTTAAGCTGCATGTAAAACATCCAAAATAAGAGCCAGGTAACTGGTAAAAAGATTAAACAGACAAACCATTCCATAAAAACTGCAAGAAAGACTCAGTCATGCTGGACTCTTTATTGTGTAATACCATAAACTTCCTGCAGTGGAGGCCGATGGCATATATATGCAAATGACCTCATGAGGCTATACCAATGTTTCAGCTACATGGCTTCTGAATGCCTGTGACTTTTTTTTTTTTTTAAGTTTTTATGGGTGCATTCAGATCAGTAAAGCCAAACCCAACTAACAGTACACATGACATGTTTTGGACTTTTTGTGAATTTGTCAGTATAGCATAAGTGGAATATTTAGCTATACATTAGAAACACAGGGATTAAAACCCTGCCTGATGTCCATAAATGTTAAAGTGCCTAGAACGCATCTCAAATAATATCCAATCAAAAAGTAAAAAGGTTATACATGCAAACCATTTAGTAAAAACTGCAAGAAAGTCTTAACCAAACTAGAGTCTTCATTGTGTATGGGAAATACAGTGAATGAGAAAGGCGGAAGAAGAAAAGGGGAAACAGCCCCTCACAAACAGAGACTGATGTGAAAAGAATGTTATTGGTTCCTCCCTGATATTATTGCTTATTTATTTATTTTGTTATCCATTTATTTTCTGTTTATTTATTTACCTGTTTATTTGATTACCATCCTGGGTGCTGTAATACGTTTAGAGGGTTGATAGAGAAGAGGCAAGGAAATTAGAGAGGAGGGTTGGAAGCATATTGTAATGGAACAGAGTACATTTACAATACCTGGTGGAGACTGAACATTGGACAAAATTATGTGTTTATAAGAGGGATATAGTTGCATGTTTGTGCAACTATATTTGTTGAGCAGGTTTAGTACAAGAATTTAATGTGGATGTGAGGTTCATCACAATGTATTGTATTGTTTAAGCCTGCAGTGCACTTTTTGAGGGTTTTCCATTTTCTTCAATGTGGTGTGATCATTGAGTTTATATATATAATTCTGGGGGGGGGCAGCTTGCACCCTTGCAAAAAAAGATTTTTTGTGTTTTGCATGTTTTTTCAGCTGACCGTTTTTGGCATGTGGTTTACGATGAATGGTGTACCAAAAAAAGCAGGCTTTGGATTCAGATAGGGAAATCTACAAGTAGACTATCACTCTTTAAGGCAATATATAATGCATGTAACTAGGTGATATGGCCTTCCATAGGTACATTGCATGCCTAAACCTTGATCAACCTATGGGGCTATGTAGGGTTATACCAAGGTTAAAGCAAAAGCCCCTGATTCCCATCACAAACAACAACCTCACTGCTCAGGCTCCAATCTCTTCCTGGTAAGAATGAAATAACTGTTAGGCTCCCTCTGATGGGGAATGACTAGTTCAATACAGTAATGAGGAGCCTTGGTGGTAGGAATGTGGATCAGGAGAAAAAGGTATCAAAGAAAAAGAGAGCAGTGGATGTAAAAAACTGTAAGACTGTCATCTTACAGCCTGATTGGAGGAGGGGGTCCACATTTTCTTTCTCAGCCCCACACCATTATTTGAATGCAAAAAAGGAAGGAAAATGTCAATGGAAAAAGGTGAAATACATTCTTTTGCACCCCCTTGGAAGTCACCATATCGCTGTCGGAAGGTTATCCTGGACTTCAAATTGCAATTTTGGAAATACAGTTTCTGAAAGTAATCCTGCATTGTTATGTTATAACTGAAAGCATCACTCAGTTCCATATTCAAAAATCTGCGGAAGGCAGTAAATAATGACAGGGAAATGCCTCTTAGTTCTTGATGATACACAACCTGGAATGTAAACTAAGTGTCTCAGTGTTAACCTCTGGCAAATGTTAAAGTTACAGTATTAGCCATCTGAGTTCAGGTTAAGACCTTCCGATTAGCAAATGGTACATCAGTATAATAGTTTCACTTGCAGATCCTGTAAACTATTCCATGTGCCAAAAGAAAATGTACTGTAAACATGTACACATTTAAACAGTTAATACATAATTCACTGAAATAACTAGAAAAACCTAAGACTACTCCAGAAACAGAAAATTACTCAAATATAGATATTTAAATGGAAAGGCTGGGACAGATATGTGGCCCAAAACAGCATGCTGCTGAAAACATTTTTTTCCAAATTACTCCTTATTTTACAGCCAAATTTGCTAAGAAATATGGTACATTTTAGTATAAACAGTTTGTGAGACAAACATAACCCTCACCTTTGGAAACAAACTGAGAAACTCATATTTGAAAACTGATCTCAAGTAATTAACATAATCTTTAGAAATATAATAAAATCCACCAAGCTAGATATGAACTGAAAATAGCACCCATTTGCAAAGACAGCCATATTTTCTCATTCAACTGTGTTCAGAGCCTTAGGACCAATCCCACTATCGCCCTGAGGACATAGCAACATATTAATTAATAAAGTTAGCTCTAACTTCTCCCCTTGTCACTTTCTAGTTTCCCCCACATCATATATTGTATATACCGCTGTGAAGATATCACCTCCAAGGCAATTCTTAAAGACTCAGAGATAAAAAAAAACACAAGTTCTATGGGTACTCACAGTGTATCAGGATGTTTGCTGTCAGTATCAAACACTGTTTCACAGATGCACTCCTGGAACTCTTCAATCACAACCTCTCATGTGGCTTCCTACCAGAGATGGGGAACACAGTGGTCCGCCCTTTTCAAAAGAGTGGCTGCCTTAATATTTCTGCCAACTATAGGCCAATAAGCCTTACCAGTCTTGTCCGTAAGACTGTGGAAAACATCATTATAGACCTCATAAACAAAAGTATTAGCAGCTAGAAATTTCTTGGCCCTAACTGTTTTTGGTTTGTGAATGGTACACCCTGTTCATTTAATCTAGTGAACTTGTTTGAAAACATCAGTGAGGCTTTAGATAAAGGCAGAATGGTACACAAAATATACCTTCCCCTGGCCAAGATTTTTAATAGCTTCCCACGCTCAGGCATTACAGACAAACTGCCAAACTCATTAGCAAAATGGTTCACTGACAGAATTTATTAAATCAGGAATGAAGACAATCTCTCTACTAAAAATTATTTATCAATACTGCCTTACATGTCTCTGCACTGATACTATTTCTATTTGATCTACTGCACATTTGCAAAACAAATAGCACTGGAATTGCCCAATCTAAAGATTTAAACCTTGCCTGTGACATAAACAAAACATGTTGGGGGGACAGGTATGTGTCCAGGAGATTACTCCTTCTCTGGAACAGACTCCCCTTCATGTGAAACAAAGCTCTTTCCTAAGCCTAATAAAATGCAGTTTGGAACAATGGATGGGAAATTACAAATTCAGCCCTGGTTTGTTACCTGTGGTCCTTGACAGTTTGTGGATACTGTAAGGCAATGGCATATACCATAGCCATTTTAGCCCATAGGAATTGATAATTGGGAAAACTGAGGCATGAATGGCTAGGCTTAAAAAGGTTGTAGTGCCATTAGCCTAGTATCCTCCTAGGATCCAATGA
The DNA here is from genome assembly GCF_019279795.1 of Protopterus annectens. NCBI lineage: Eukaryota > Metazoa > Chordata > Ceratodontiformes > Protopteridae > Protopterus > Protopterus annectens. Next base: position 908,042,145 of record NC_056737.1, read on the forward strand.
TTTCTCTGATATGCAAGCTGATGTTGAGGGTCTCTGGCTGATCAACTTTGCAAATGGTGGTAAACTTGGAGTATTATCCATTTTTCTTTAGACTACTGGCTCCTTCACCAGAGTCTATTGCATACAAACACTTGTGACAGGATGATGTTCTAAAACTAAATGCAAAAAAATGTAGCATTGTGTCATTTGGAAAACAGGATCACTTTAATAGCTACCATATACATGACACTCCCTCAAAATAAATACAGATGCTAGGATCCAGGTTATTTTTGTAGACACCAAGCTTTCCTTAGACAACTGTGTACCTATGGTGATTAGAAAAATCCTTCTATCTAGCCAGCTGATTACCAGAGGTATATCTTACAGGTGCATGGATGTTATCATCAAGCTGTATTCTTAACTGACAGACTCTTCACAGTTAAATAAGTTATTCTATCACCAGCCAGGCACCATTATTAATGGCATCACTCAAGGGTCCATATTTGCCCCTCACTACTCTTCTCAATATTCATAAGCAAAGTCAGCTATGACCGTTCCCTCTTGCCTTTGATTTTACATGCTGATGATATGGTCATTTACAGATATCATGTCTCCAACTCATTTCTCAAAAACCAGAAGCAACATGACCTACACACATTTAACAACTGGATAAAATGCCATAAACTTTTCTCAACCGCAATACAACAAAAGCTATGCCTGTTATTACACAACTTGTTAAAACTCCCTCAACCATGCATACCAAAGGTGAGGGTAAAAGCCCACCTGAAACTTCTGTCTAGACCTGACACTTGACTTCCAATCCCACACATATAAAAAAAAAAATAGAAAGAATATCGCCTCCTTATTTTTCAGGGACAAGAACAAAAATTACCCTACCTATCCAAGCCAGCTTGAACATCTGTAGGTAAAGGAATCCTTTTAGCCCAATATGCAAACAGATTAAATCCCAGATGGTCTAATGGCATGGTCTCTGACTATGGTGTATGGGGTCCAGGGTTCAAGGCCTATCAGGGCCAGTTATTTTGGTGGGAGGATGGCATAATGATTAAAGTGCTTACCTTATAAACACAAGGTACAGGGTTTGATTCTGACATGGGGTAATTGGCTAGGCTTATAATATCCCACATGGGCAGTTAGACTAGGTAGTAATCTATGAACCTAAAAAAAAAATTACAGCAAAAATAATTTACGATAAAATATTTAATTGCCGACTCTGCCTCTCAAGAGCACCACTGCTTCACTCTGTATAAAACCAGATAGCTACCTATAAAGCAGTGACCTGATTATTAGTATAGTTACTTCTCTTCAGACTCCCTCATCATGAAATATATCTCCCCTTTTCTGGCAACAAAACTGAATCTAAAACTTCCTGCTATAATCTAACAAGCCTGTTTCAGACTTCCACCACTCTACAACACTCCCAAGAACCAAGCTGCAATGCAACACCACCATGTTCTTAATAATAGTCCCTAAACCTTGGGGATCCTTATCACCCTGTTTAAAAGACCTTTGTTTGGCCAAAATTAAAATTATTCCTCTAAAAACAAGCTCAGTGTAAGTGCTTGCAGGCAGATCACATGACCTAAAAATTCTATCCTGTTCTACTGGCCCCAGTCCCGCCAACTCTAGCACTGTTCTCATCATCTGCTCAGCATGGAAAGGATAACATATACTCCTTCAGTTTCACTTATAAATAATGTATGTATATCATTAAAAGACTACACAGTTTCTGCTAGTAGGTGTTTACTCACTATATAGGCTGCCTTTGTGTTTCTTAATGATGTGTTATCCGCAGTATCTGCTCATTTCTCAAGTTGCATGTTACCTTTTCTTATTATTTTTGTCTACCTTACATTATATGCAAATCTGTATTGTCTGATTTGATTGTGATCATCATCTTCAGCAGCAGCAATAGCGTCATCAGCACCTTTTTTTCTCCATGTTTCTTCATGGAGTTAGATGTTGCATCAATTACGACCCTCTCTGTTGATTCACTGCCACTCTCTCACCTTCTTTGGAATACTGATTGACTTTCACAAGTCTTTTCTCATGTAATCCATTCATCTCTTTGTTGGAAATCCTTGTTTCCTTGTGCCTTCTTCCACAATTCTTCATGATGTCATCTCTTGCTTTCTTGCACATGTACCTGAACCATCTCAATCCGTATGCTTGGGCCTTCTCTGAAATCAGAGCTGCTTTGCTTCTACTCTGATGCCATTTCTTTGTATGTCGCACAGTATGCACCCTGCCACCCATCTCAAGCACTTCATTTCCATAATTTCTAGCCTCTTCACTGTCCAGGTTTCAGTGCCGTGCATAATTACTGATCACACGTCTGTTATGTGCACCTTACTTTTCACCTTCTTTGGCATTCTTCTGACACCCACTATCCTTGGCACTCTCTGGCACTTGGCTTTAGGACTTCTTAGATTTGACTTCCTCAATCAAACTTCTCTTCTCAACAACCACCCCTGCAAGATACTCATAGCTGTTAACCTCTTCCATTATTTCCCATATGTCTCAATTTTCAGCTTCTTCTGACTTCACCCATTTGTGGTCATGACAAATGTATTGCCTGTTGCTTTTTTTTTTATTATTTTTTTATTTTTTTCAATTTCTCTAAATCTTTTTGGTTTCTATTACCATAAGAGGAATGTACCCTACTCTTTAATCAGGGTGTGATTTGAGTTCAAGAAATGAGTTTTGTTTCAGTATTTGATGTTTGCCAAGAGTGCTGTTCTCAGCACCAACAATGTGCCCAGGATTGCCTTTTTCTACAATTCATGAGCGGTTAGATATATTGGTAACATGTTATATGTTGCTTTTAACAGTTTCTTTGATGCAATTATTTTTCTTTCATAATAATGATCTTATTCATAATTGCTGCTTTGATGGGGTTTTTTGTAATGTATTTGGAGCTTTTCTCTCTGGGCCTACACTGAAATGGGTACTCTGTACGCAGTTGAAACTTCCAGGTAAACAAATGTCAATAAATAAATATCCCCTTGGTGGAACCGCATTTTGTCTCTATGCCTTTTACTTGGCCTATATTTTTTTTTTGTGTGTGAACTCTGCTGGTCCCTTCTACCAAAGGAAGTCATCTACAGCAAGGCTTAGTCCTGTAGTTAGAATGTTTCCATGTTCTAAGGATTCTAAACAGCTTTTTATGTAGTTTTGGCACCAGTGAGTATGTCAGGAGTAAGCAATTTTTATCCTGGAACGTTTGCACCAGTTTTCTATCTTACATTTTCATGCATATTTCTTCATGATATATAAAATACAGTGTTTACATCAGTGTCATCTTAGTGAGACTTTGTAAAAACAGGGTCCACTGCAGGAAGGTTCCCACCATGATAGCAGTAATACTCTTCCTTGCTGACTCAATCTTCATTTAGAACTGTCTTGTATGTACTCTGTTTCATTCCTATGTGCCTTCAGTTTTGCATTCTAGTCCTGTATCTTTTGCTGAACTTCTTGCTCAGAGTCTGCTTCTAAAACTACATGTTCTGCATACAGTAGCTTTGTTGACTGCCCTTAGACTGCAAATGTAATTCGAACAGCATGGGCTCAGAAATTAACCCTGATACACACCCACTCCTACTGGGAGCCCCCCCCCCATGAGTCTAAATACTGTTTGAACTTGTGTTACTGGTCCGTGTACATAGTCTGCACTCATTCTCTCAATGTGATGTCATTCTCATGTCACTGAGTCAGTGTCTGTGATGTAATAGATAACAGTATCAGCTTTGGTGCAGAAGACTGTGGGGTCTATTTCCACATCAGGAAATGGATTGCTGCTACTGCAGTTCACTCCTGACTAAGTCATCCTTTGTGTATGATGTTAAACCAAGGCCCCATCTGTCTGAATTGATGGATGTTCAGTTGGATGTAAAAGATCCTATAGCATGTATTGAAAAAACTAGGGGTCCTTTATTTACAAGACTTATTAATCACACAGTATTTATAATAGAGTCACTATTTACATTTCTTCATGTTATCAAATTTAGTTTCATTATATATTTTGGTATCCGCACTCCATTTTTCACAACCAAAATCTTAACTTTTCTAATATTTTTTGCTAAATCACCTTTTTCACTGAACGCTATTTCTTTCACTCACTGATGCCATGCAACCCATATAACATTGAACATTTTTATCTGACTTGTATATATACTCTTTGCGGTGCAGCGATTAGCATTGTCACCTCATAGCAATAAGTTCTCCAGTTTGATTCTCAGCTGTAAAGCCTTCTATGCGGAGTCTGCATGGCCTCCCTGCAGTCAAGTGAGTTTTAAAAGACATGCAGGTAGGTGTGTGTGTGTATGTGTGCACCTTTTGTGAAGGTTGGGCACCAGACTGGCAACTCAACACCATAAAAACACCACTGTCAATCAATCTGCGGACCAGTGATCCACTGCGGTGACCCCTGATCTGGAAAAGCCAAAATACTTTTTTTGTATATATACTCTTTGTTCCTATCTTTTTAAAAATATATATTCCATAACATTCATGTTTACATCTTCTATTCCTTTTATTCCTCAAATAATTCAACTCTCCTAATTTCTTCCACATTCTTTCAGTTCTTTTACATTTTAAGGATATATGTTCAGCCATTTCATTCAATCTTTTCTTATATGACATATTGCTTTAAAATGACAATTTCCTAATTAACAGTCTCCACAAAAGACCTGACATTCAACCATATTTTGGCATATTTCTATTCTTGTTTTTATTGCCCTGATCTTATATTCCACTGAATTTATCCAAGGATATACATAAAATGGGTAATCATTATATTTGTGTACCATACTTTTCTCTCATCTTCAATATTATTCACATTTGTTTTCCAAATTAATTTTTCTTGATAAATCTTAAACTCTTTGTTTATACTTCTCTTTTCCTTTTAGGTTTTTGCATTGCTTCACATTTCTTTCCATACTTTGATGTTAATATTCAATTTATTAAACTTCTCATGTTTTCTTTCATCCATTTCAATACTTTATACAGATTCAGGGAAGCTGCATACATACGAGATTGATTAAATCTAACCTCCCTTCTTCTTTTTTAACATACGGTATACCCCTTTTCACAGGGTTGAGCCTCAAACCTCAAATAAATAAAAAAAATAAACTAATGTGTATAACTCCTTTTCATATTTTAAAGGCAAACAAAATACACTTGTCAAATATATAATTTTAGCCATTAAAATGGAATTTATCAAGTATACTTTTTTCTTGAATAATACTTTGAAAGCTCTCCAAATTTGCATGCATATTTCTCATTTACTCTATCATCTCTTGCAATTGTAATTCTTTTTTTTTTTCTTGTCAACCAAAACATATTCTTAAAACTACTATAAAAGCTTAATGAACTCAACTAATGTCAACCACAGAATATAAAAATAATAAAAATGTGATTAAAAAATACTTTGTACTTTAATAAAATAAAACAAATAAATGACCACACAACTGGTAAGCTCTTTCATCTTTGCAATATGGAACTTCTTCAGACCAAGTTGTATTCAATCCAAACACATATTTAAATTGTTTCATATCACATGACCCTTTCTAGACTTAATGATTTAACCATTTTCTCTTCCAAACCACCTTGTAGTTCTCTCCTTCATTAATTCCAGGGGAACTACAAGCATGCAACTTGATCTGCCAACATTATTCTTTCCAATCAAGCTCTTCCTCTGCTTCAAATAGCTTTTTTATCATTATTATTATTCCTAAAACTATTTCATGCATATTGATATCAGTCCCTCCTGTTTTTCCTTTATGTGCAAAGCCTATACTATTTTCTTTAATTAAGTACATTTTGATTCACATTTAAATAATGTATTACTTTATCAATTCCTTCTATATCATTCATGTCAATTACACTGTTACCTACATAAGATAACATAACAGGTATTTCAATAACTTCTTTATTTATGTAGCCTACATCCTTCAACTTTTGATGTATATGACTTTCTAACACATTCATTGCCATTATAAATATTATATTGCTTAATGGGACACCTTGTCTTATATCATTTTTTAAGCTACATCCTTACTTAATCAACCATTCACTAAACATTTATTGTATTATTTTATATACCACAATGCACACATTTTTATCTTCACACATATTGTATGATTGAAATATTTCACACAGATTTTCATGCTGTATAGTATTGAATGCTTTCTTTAAATCACCTGTCATGATCTTTTCTTGTTCCTGCCCATTTATCATATCATCTACCAATTACCTGATTATCATTAATACCTCACGACTATATATTATATCCTCTACTACTTTATTATTTTAACTTCCAGTATTTTCTGAATTATTTAATATTTTTTTTATAGTTTGTATTATTCACTACCACTGGTCTCCAGTTCTGCATAACATATATATCCCCTTTCTTCCACATACATTTCATTACCCTTCTACATGAATCTTTGTACTTGAATACTTCTTTTAACCATTCACTTAAAACTTTAGAAAACATTTTTTTGCCATTCTGTCAAATTTTTATACATTTGGTATTCTATCCCATCAGGCCATGCTGCCGACTTCACATTAACTGTTTTTAGTGTCCTGTGTCCTGCTAATTTCAACTCTTTATTATCTTCTTCTGAAACTTCTTTAACTTTCATACCTTCTTTTTAAATGTCTGTCTCTCGACAGGCATCTAATTTACATAATCTGCTACTATTACTTTATTTTTTCTTGTCTTCTCTGTATTAAACCTAATCTATCTTTCCTCTCTCAAATTATTATATAATCTTATTTTTTCTAGCTTACTCAAATATGGCACAACCTCTTCTTTGTTTCTATCTTTGTTTATATAACAAATGCTTATTTTTTCTGGATTCAAGTCATATAACTCCTTTTCTTTAATAAAATAGTTTTCCTCATTTCTTTCTAGATTAATACATACTTCTTTACTTTTATATATATAAATTTTTTCTTAGCTTTTCTCCTTTTTTCTATTTTTTATTCCAAATAACATTTCTTGCATTTTTCTTTAAAAGCAATCCACCATTCTGATCAGATTTGATAGAAATGCCATATTTTAGTTTTAATTTCCCTTCCCCATCCTATTTCATTTTAGTTGTTCTTTTTATTCTTTTCCCTATCTTTATGAATCCCCCCTTTCCTCTTACTTCTATCTAAATAGCCAAATGGTCAGAAAACCATGTTTCTAACCCTCCTTGCTTAATTATTTCTGCTTCTTGTGATATCAAAAAGTAATCTATTTCTGTTCTATGATCTCTTTTATAAGCCCAGCTATTACATTTTCATAAACTCAATTTACAATACCTTATTAATGCTAACATTTTATTGACATAATTTCCTTTTCTATTCTTTGCTCTTAAATCACAGTTAAAATCTATTATTAGCATGCTCATGTTTATAGCTACATAATCTATACTTTTCTGAAACATATTCTGTCTTTCTTTACTATTCCCATATGCATAAAGTGCTATTATTCTATACACACTTTTCATCTTATTTCCAAAATGCCATTCTTACCATTAACACTAAAGTAATGTCTATTACCTTTACTGTTTCTATCAATAATATTGGTACTCCTGAAAACACATCTTTACCTAGATTCTATGTAATATCCCCCTCATAGTTTTTTCATCTGTAATCTTTCTATTGTGCTCAAACATATTATGTTCCATGACACTATGATATCTGCAGTAAGCTTTTTACACCATTATATAATATCCAACCTTCTATTTAAGCTTTTCAGACCATTTACATTTAGTGGTACTAATCTATAGTTATCCCTTTCCTTTTGAAAAACATTTATGCTAGGTTTTATTCAATGTTCCTATTCTTTTCATTCACCCTTTTCATTTTTTTCTTTTCTATTTATTACAATACATTTTATTTTGCTTTCCCTCACTCTTTTATCTATCAAGTTCTTTTTTCTTTTACTCTATTGCAGTTAATATCTACTGCGTAACTTACATGTCATCCTCATTCTATATCAACCTATTATTTAGTTCCTTCCTCACCTTCTTCCCTCTGCTGTCTTTCTTTCTTCTTTGTAAAGTTTTCCAAAAATTTTCCCTTCCTTACTAATATATGTTCTTGTGTTTTTGTGTTCCAATTCTTATATATTCCCACCAGTAGTCTTCTAATAACTATGGACATGAAGAATCTATTTACCTCTATTCCAAATGGTTATGGTTCTGAAGCTATTAGTTATATTGTTCATAATACAGCCAGGTTTAATAACAATGAACAGATTCTCCTGAATGCTATTTTAGACCTAGTTTTAAACAATAATGTCTTCATGTATGACAATACTTTGTTCCTGCAGCAATGGGGAGTGGCCATGGGCACTCCATGCGCAAATACCTACGCGAACCTTGTTGTATATTACTGGGAATGCATGCACTTGTTTAATAATGTTAACTTTGAAAAAATGTTGTTATATAAACGGTTTGTGGATGACATAATAATTCTTTGGAATGGTACGCTACAGGAATTTCTTGATTTAGTGGAATATTTAGAGGCTACCACTTCTTTCTTTAAGTTTACTATTGAATACTCCACAACTACGATTAATTTTCTGGATGTAACCATTACCAAAGATGACAAAGGTATTTTGAGTCATACCATTTATAGGAAACCCTGCTGGAAAAATACGCTATTAGAATATAGCAGCATGCACCCCAGACACATATTTCGCAACATCATCAAGGGCCAGCCCATTAGGGTCAACAAACTATGCAAGGATTATGAAGACAGGATGGAACAGATATTGAAATTAGAAGACATGTTTATAGAGAGAAACTATAGTAGAGAATTGATTCAACAAGTTCAACAGTCTCTAAAGGTACCCCTAACCCCCCTTACCCAAGAAGGTTATCAGAACCAGATACAAGGAGGATATAGGTTAAATAAAGATAAAAACAGAAATGTCATACCCTTTCAAACTAGATACACTAGTGATAATAGATTCATAGTTGAGATCATACGCAAGAACCGGCAGATACTACTCACAAATGATGACATTAAGAGTCAGATAGGAGTAAGACCTAAGTTCCTTTACACTAATAGTAAGAGCCTTAAAAGACTTCTTTGTATTGAAAAGCATAATGACAAACACAGTAACATTTATGTTATGAAATTATCTGATGGAAGAGAAGAACTAACCAAACAGAATACACTAGGAACTTATCCATGCAAAACATGTAATATGTGTGGTTATATTTCTAAAGACATAGATTTTATACATCCTAGGCTAAATATTAAATTTAAACCTAATTTTAAATCAACATGTACTAGTTCAAACTTGGTCTATTTGGCTAACTGTCAGGATTGTGATGCGTTCTATATAGGAATGACAACTAGGTCTTTAAAGGAACGAATATACAATCACATATATGACATTAAGAAGAAAGACCAGAAAAATGCTCTGGCGAAACATATCCTTAATAATCCTAATCATAGTTTCAGATTTAGGACACTACAACTAGCACATATGAATAATAGGAAAGGAGATACTTTTAATGATTTGGAGAGTACAGAGTTACAATGGATTTTTAGGTTTAAAGCTCACTATAGCCCAGGACTGAATCAATACATCAGTGTTAGATCGATACTTAAAAAAAGGAGTTTAAAATAAAATAGATTAAAGTAAAAAAATATATATACTTTAATAATTGATCTATTCATATTTTTAAATCTATGCTGTTTTTATTTCATATTACTTCTAAATACTATATATTTGCTATACTACACTTGTTACCATTTATGAATATATATGTATTATGTAACACAATATTAATTTTCCATTCTATGGATATATCGATATATTTATACTTTATATATTTGTTACTCTGACTTTCATTGCTTAGGCTTTTAACACATGCAGTAATTATTATTATTTTTAATAATCACTGAATGGACTGATTTTATACTTCATAGTTTTTTACATATATTTTTATATATTTTTTTATATACCTATTTTCTATGCTTATATTTATATGCCATTAAGACCCATCTAATGTAAATAGTTTATTTATTTACTATTTAATACAGTTTTGATACATGTTTTAGATAGACATAATTTTAGTCTAACTATAATCATATTATTTTTCTATATATTTATTATACATTTCATACATTTCAATTGATTATAATACCAACTTGAGGCTAATGAACAGATATGTCTATATGTGATAGCCTCTATTCTAGTTCAATAAAATAGTTGATTTTGCCTCTTAACTTCAGGTTCTTGTTTAAGATAGACAGAAGCTCTGTGCTGAACACACATTTTTCTTTTTATTTAATATTTTATTTCAACTTTTTATTTATCTATTTATATATATATCAATTACGTCTATCTTATATTATTTTAATTTTAGACACTAGGATAATACATAACTATAGTTATCTATGGCATTAAATAGCCCTGTCCTAAGTAATAATATATAAGGGAACAAACCAGGCTCATATACATAACATAAAAACATAAGAATTTACACCTTTCCCAAGTACAAGGATATAATGTTCCTTTCCTTATGGAGCTCTTTATGGAGTCATTTAGACAATAGGTTCTCTATATGATACTGATAAGTAGAGGCATACATACATATATTTGTATATTCTTTAAATGTTTGTTTTTTGATGCTCTATACTGGTTTTCAGAACTGTTCTTGTTTTGTATATAGAGTGAGTTAGTTTTTGTTTTAATGAATAGCACTGACACTTTGACAACAGCTTTTTGCACTTAATTTTGCAATTATGATACTAATTGATTAATTGATGCAATTTGCTATTTTACCTTGTACTATATAAGGAATTGTTTTAGACTTAATCAAATAGATCTGAAGAAGCGTACAGTCCGTACGTGAAAGCGCTCATCTCTCTTTGTATTCAATAAAGAAGATTTTTTGCTGCATAATCGTGGTGGTCCTTTCACTTGGTGTTCTACCCATATGTTCTTGTGTGTCACTCATTTCACCTTCTTTTTTTCCCTTCTTTGCAATTCATCCAGAAATGCCCAGTTTTATTACATCACTAGCATTTCAATTCACGTTTTTTGTATCATATCTGGTTTCTCCACAAATGAAACACTTTTGCTTATCACAATTGCTAATTAAATGATCTGATTTTCCATAACAAAAGCATACCTTAGATTGACTCCAATACTTTACAATGCCTTTATCCTCCTCAATGGTTATAACACTTAGAATGTGGACAATAGCTTAATTTTCATTTTTAAAACAACATTACAATTTCAGACCCCAGTCCATAGTTGTCTTTTATCATAGACTTTAGTAATGTCCCTATCATCTTGGCATATTTTAATTAAATATCATTTTAAAGTCTCTTTTTCCACATCAGTTCTGAATTGAATGTGAATCTCTTTTTAGTCACCATAGTAAATGCTTTAGACACATACAAGTTCCAGGGGTAACAGTCTTTTTTTTCTACACCCCTAAACATTTCTTAATTACAGTTGCATTTTCAGATATAATTGCACAAATATTCTCTTTGCTAACTTGATATATATACACTGGTTTAACCCCCAAATGAAAAATTGCATTTCCCTATACTTCATATCTGTCCATTTCCTCTTCTGTCTTACTGAATACTCTTACTGTATGATTCATTTTTCTTACGTCAAAATTCTTCACTTCATTTATGTTTCAAAATCTGTTTCTTTCTTATCATCTTTGCCAATTTTGTTTCCTTTTAAGGATTCTTCTTCCTGGTTATCTTCCAAATCTTCCTCCTGAATTCTCTCCATTACCTCTCGCCTTGATATGTTTTTCCACTCTCTTGTTCAGTCTCCAATAACAAAGCCTTAAGGATATCATCATGCAACCCTCTCCATTGGAGGGTTGTAACCATATAGTCCTCTCTCATTGATATCTCCTCTTCAAATAATTACCATTGAAACAGTACTTCCAAATCATTGGAAGGCTTGACTGCATTTCCTTTCTGAATTTCTACTGTCTCTGTTTCTTCACCCTCATTCAAAAATTTGATTTCCTTCACTGCTCACCAGATACAGCTGGCTTCATTTTATCATTTTCAAACATAACACCACCACTATCATTCATGGGTTCCTGTGTTCCACTGCTATGCTTCACCAGGCCACCACTTCAACTGGAACACAAGCAGGAAGTGTTCAGGCAAAACATATCCCTCCATTCACAGGAACAAGTGTGGATCCTTTATTTATATTAAAAAATAAATCTTATTTACAAAATATTTACATATTTAATATATTGAATATTGAAAGTACATTTAATCAAAATGTACTTGAGCGAATTCACTTTAGCAAAAGTGCATTTCATCAAAAATGCACTTTTGCAAAAAAAAAAAAGAAAAAAAAAACAACACGCAGTTTGCATGTAGATTTAGCTGTACATAAACATGTTGTGTTGATTGTACAACTAAGCAAACTGTTGCTTAGGTAGTTGTACAGAGAGCATAAGGGAATATTCCCTTTTCCCCACAGTAGTATGATCTCAGAGTGAGAATATTAAATTGGGGGGTGGGGGTGCAGGGGGCTTGCTCCCCTACATAAACATGAGTAGTGTTTTATTTGTGTCATTTTTTTTTTTTTTTGCAAAAGTGAGTTCACTCATGTACGTTTCGCTGAAATATACTTTCGATGTTACAACATAGATCTGCATATATATATATATATATATATATATATATATATATATATATATATATATATTTTATATATATATATATATATATATATATATACACCCCATTAAACCCCCACTCCTTTTTCCATAGCCACTATCTGATTTTACTTAGTATTGTTGGTAAAATCCATTTACCATTAATCATAATTTATTTTTTCTTTCATTCCATATAACCCATGTAATGTAAAATAACTTCTGTATTCTTCCAATATATTTTTTACTTCTATTCTTATAATATAAATATTTAATCACATCCATCTTTATTTTATCCACTTCTTTTATATCTTCAAAAAATCTTTGTTTTATACTTTTTGACATAACTCTTTTACTTTTTTACATTTCAAAAGCACATGTTCCATAGTTTCTTTGTCATGACAATGTAACATTGTTCTTCTTATATTACATATTTCCTATTACTGGCAATTTATCTATTACCATTCTCCACAAAATCTTGACATTCTACTTTCCAATTACACCATTTGCTTCTTAATTTTATAGCTTTCATTTTTTCATCTGTTAGATTCTCCCATGGTATTACATAGTAATGTTTTATCATTACATTCTTATATCATAATTTTTCTATCTTTTTCTATATCATCAATTTTTATTTTTTACAAAAATATTTTTTCTTCGTAACATTTTATTTCATTTATACACTGTCTTTCTCTTTCACTCTTTTTTTACCGTACCACAAAATGATCATACTTCTATTTATACAGTTTTACAACTAATTGCTCATCTTTTTCATTTATCCAATTTAACACTTTGTACAAGTTTAATGAAGCAGCATATACCACTGTGTTAATTAACCCTCAGCCTCCTTCTTCTATATTTACATACACAACTCCTCTTTTTACTGGGTTTAATCTAGCACCCCATATAAATGAAAAAATATATTTGCAATAATTCTTTTTCAAATCCTACTGCCAATACAAATACACTTACTAGATATTCTATTTTCCCATAAGTACTGAATTTATCAAATAAGCCTTCTTTCTAAATGATGTTTAATATGATCTCCAGAAAAGACAGGTTTGTTTCATTTCTTCTGTTATTTATTTTCCATTAAATTCTTCTAACATCTTTATTCCCAAATGTTATGCCTACCACAGAAATTTCATTCATTGTAAAATGTATGCCATCAGTTTTTGTTACTTCACCTAAATCTTTAATTTTCTTTTTATTTAAAGCCATCACTACCATCTCTGGACACTTATTTGTGTAAATTATTACTTCTACTTATAATGTCTTCTGCATAAGTTAACCAAACTGGAATTCTTAACCTTTAAAGTGCTATTTACCCAACCTCCTTCATTTTGTAATTTATTTTACATAGTAATACATTCATAACTAATGCTAAGAGTATATAAGACATTGGACATCCCTGTCATACACCAGTCTTCATATGTACCATTTGGCTTAGCCAGCCATTTACAAGTAATTTACTTTATTATTACTATATACTAACATACATAACTTTCTAACTTTCTCTCATATTATATTATTTTATTATTACCCATAAGATTTCATGTCCAGTTGTGTCAAATGCCTTATTAAGGTCACCTATCATGAATTTTGCTTTTTTTCTGTTCATAATATCATCCACAGATTCTCTAACTATCATTAATAATTATTGACAGCCCCCACTTATATACTATATACTAGATATGATATCTTCCATAATATTTCCATTTTAGTTTCAAAATTGTTTTGTATTATTTTCATAAAAAATTTCTAATGATTATTATTCAAGAGTATTGGTCTCCATTTTTTTAATTGTCTTCTATCTTGCTTCTTCCATATGAATTTAAGTAAAATCTTCATTTAACCATGCATTCAAAATCTTTAAAAATATGTTTGTCAGTCCTTTTAATTTGTATACATTTCATAACGTATTCCATTTGGGCCTGCAGCCAAATATATATGGACTTGCCCTAATACTTTACTATCTCATTTAGATAAATCTTCTTTTCCAACTCTTTATTTTCTTTTTTTGTTAACTTTTTTACTTTCCATTTTTTTATTACCTTCTTTTTTCTTTAAACATTTTTTGTATATAGTGTACTACACTATTCATAATCTTTTCATGAGTTCTTTATATTTCTCCTCTTACATTTTTTTTTATTTCTCTCATTACACTATCATCTTCCTTTACTAATCTGCTTAAGTAGTTCAATACTTCTTTTTCCTTGTAAATATATCATTGCTTATATAACAAATATTGGATTTTTTCTTGATTTTTTCATATAATTCTTTTTCTTTGTCAAAGTGCTTTCTGTCGTTATGTTCTAAATCTTTCAATGCATCAGTATATGTACTTTTTTATATTTTTATTTCCTCACTGTCCTCACATCATATTGCCAATGTAAAAAAACATATTTTATATTTTCCTTAAATATCATCCACCATTTCAAACAAGTTTTATCAAATGTTCTCATAGTACTATGGCATTTCCATAACTGTATTACTAATTTCTTTCCTTCTTCATTCAATGCTTTCTCATTTATCATTTTATTCATTTGGCTGTTTGTATATATTCCTTGTTTTCCTTTATAATTTTCTTTCTTTTTACACTTGCCTCTTAAATCACAATTAAAAATCTCCTATTATTATAATGTTCATATTTATCACTACACAGTCTAAATCTGATAAAATAAGTTTTCCTTTTCTTTATGATTAGTATAAGCATATAATGTTATAATCTTATATACTTGTTCTTTCCATTTTAAATCTACAATGATTCATATTTCCATTTTTTGCTTAAGTTATATTGAATATCATTACTGCATTTCTACAGAAAAGGCTATTCCAGAACATCTCTCATTTCCCCAAATTCCAGAGTATCTTTCCTCCTTGACTGTATTTTTTTTCATTTGTTAAAAATATTCTGTCTTTTAAAATAATTACTTCTGCAGCACATGTATTACACCAATCCAAAATTCCTATTCTTCTTACTATATTCATAATACTATTCATATTTACAGAAAGCACTCTAAAATTTTCATTTTTACTTATTCTTAAATTCATGGTTTCAGAAGTTCATGGCTAATTACTAGGCTACATTTCTTAATAGGCCATTTTAAGCCTAACAAATATCCTTCCCAAAGGAGATAATCAAACATTGTACTTTATTTCTGTGAGTCATGCACCTTAACCATTATACCAAGACACAGTCTTTAGCTGTATATATATATATATATATATATATATGTACACACACACACACACACACACACACACACACACACACAGACATATATATATTATCTCATCAGTTTAATTTCTTTTTTTTGTTGTTGTTGTTTGTTTGTATTTATGTTTTTAAATGTTCTTTTTCTGTGTTTTACACTTTTACCAATATAATTCCATTTCTCTTTTACTACCTCCCAGTTTATATCTTCTTTATCACTTATTTCAGAACAGAACATTTATATTTATTTTTTCTCATCTAATTTATCTTCTATTTCTACTTCTTCTAAAAATTCTTTGCTTTTCTCATTTTCTTGTCTTTCTATTTCTTTTGCCTTACTCTTACTTTCATTTTTGCAATCCATCCATAAATGTCCAATTTTGTTACAATTATAACAATTCAATTCACATTTTACATCATGTTCCAGTTCCCCACACATAATAACATTTTCTTTTGTCACAGTTACTTATCAAATGTCCTTTTCCACAAAAAAAGAAAAAAACATGTTTTGGGTTGTCACCAGTGTTTTACAGCACCCTTATTCCCCTCCACACTTATCATGCTTGTTACAATCTCAGACACCAGTCCATAAACCTCCTTTGTCATAAGCATTTGCAATGCCCAGTACTTCTTTACAAAAAGCTTTCAAATGTCCTTACAAAGTTTCTCTTTCTAAGTCTGTTCAAAATTGTACACAAATCTTCATTTTTGTTTCAATGTTAAGTGCTTTTGTCATATAAAGATTCCATTGTCTTCAGTCTTTCTTTTTATCTTGCTCTCCAAGAAAATTTCCCAATGAAAAACATTCTCCGATATAACATCACAAAATGTCTTTTTGTTAATAAGAATAAATGCTCTTACCTCATGTGCTTTTATACCCAAAGGAGCTATTAAGTTGCCTCACACTTCATACCTGCCCATTTCTTTATCTTCTTTACTTTGAAACCTTACCATGTACTTCAGTGTTTCATTTTTTTCTGCCTCCTTTTCTGCTAGTCCACTTTTGCTTTCTTTTACTTTCTCTGAATATGTTTTCTTTTCCATCTCACCACTATTCTTTAGGATTGTATATGCATCCTCCTTCTGTATTTCCTCCATAATGTCTCCCCTGAAAACATTGCCTTCATTTTCTGGCTCACTCTACACCACCATTTCTTTAAGTAAATCATGCCTCAACTCTCCAGACTACAGGGTTGTAATTTTACATTTATCATTTACTGGCTCATCTCCATCAAACAGGTTATTTGAAACATTTCATCAGAATCCTGTACATATTCTCCATTATCAGTATTTGCTTTCTCCTTCATTTATTCTACCACTCTATCATATTTTTCTCAATCCATCAGCCTCCCTGTTTCTTTGGACCACCTCTGTCTGTACCTGTAATGGAAACTGAAAGTGCTCCTCCAAAATGGGTCCTACACACAACAGTAAAGAGTATTTTTTATTTGTAAACACTCATACATTTTATATCATTTACATATTTACATATTTACACATTCACATATTTACATTATTTACATGAATAATTTAACCACAACCAAAGCCATATTTTCTCCAATATTTTTGTTAATGTCCATTTTCCATTGTATTTGATCTCATTAAGTCTCTCGTTCCATATCGACAGTGTTAGATAAAATATAACTCTATCACTTTCTTTGCCTTTTCATGAGATGTTGTTCCATGATAAGCATATTCTGTCATGTCCATATTTAATATTTCAAATGTCAAGTGATCTTTATCCAGATCATGTACTTCTTTCCATAACTCTTGAATTCTTTCACAGTTCAAAAATATATGTTTTGTCATTTCAAACTCTTTATGCTTATTACATATTCTATCCCATTTACTTTTGTATGCCATGTTTGCTTTTACTGGTAATTTGCCTATGGACAACCTCCACAAAAAATCATGACATTCATTAATTCTTTTATAATTTGTATAGCTTATCATTATTGCTCTTTTCTTACTTATTTCTAACTCTTTCCATGGATCAACAACATAAAAAGATTTCATAATATTAATATGCCATTGTTTTCTGTTCTTTTCTATTACATTCTTTTGTAGTTTCCATAACACAATTTTACAGTGAAATTCTTTCATTTCTTCATTAATAACACTTTCACTTATTTTCTTTTATAACTCCTTTTAATACTTTATACACATATAAATAAGCTGTATATACAACTGGGTTTATCAATCCAAGTGCCCACTATTCTTCTTTCATCAATTTATACCCTTCATTACTTGTCATTTTATTTATTTCTATAACTACTATATCCATGACTAATGAAAATATCACACTGCTGGCTCGACATCCTTGTTTTATTCTACACTCTAGCCTCACATTTTCATCAATCCAACCATTTATGTTTAATTTCATATAATTTTTTCATATATTGATTTCATAATTTGTAATATATTGTCACTTATGTTATATGCCTGAAATATTCTCCATAATGCTTCATATTGAGTATTATGCTGTGCCTTACTTACATCAACTATCATAACCTCTACTTCTACTTTTTATTAATAATGTCATCAGTTACTTCTCTTATTAACCACAGCAAATCCTGGCTTCCTTTTCTTTTTCTTCCAAATAAATTTTGATCATATAACCTTTCCATTTTACATTGTACTCTTTTAGCTATTATTCTCATAAAAATGTATAGTCCATATTATTTAATATTATAGGTGTCCATTTTTTATCTCATTTTTATTTATTTTCTTAAACATGAATTTTAAAACCCCTGTACAGATTTTCTCATACTTAATCCCTGTTTCCATCCATTCATTTATAACTTGTATTAATACCATTTTCTGGCAGTTGTCATTTCTTTATACATATTATATTCAATCCCATCTAATCCTGCAGCTAAATTTATGTTCATTTCTTTCATAATCTCATTCAACTCATCTATATTTATTTTTCTCTAAATATTCATTGTTTTATTTATTAAACATGTCACCATTATAAATGTGTTCTATGCACACTTCTCCGTTACTATATAAATCTAGTACATAGCTCTTAATTATTTCATCTATTGCTTCTTGCTTCTTGACTAGTTTCCCTTATTTATTTTTTAATTCTCTTATTATTTTTCTTTCCTTCATTATTTTACATAAATATGGTATAGTTTCTTCTTCTTTCCCTTGTAAGCAATATTTTTACTTATATGACAACTTATTTTTTCTTGATTTCTTTTATATATTTCTCTTTCTTTTTCATATAATATTCTATCATTCTCTACTAAACAATTACAAATTTTTTACTTAATACTTTATATATATGCGGTGGTGGTGCTGCAGTAGCATTGTCACCTCACAGTAAGACGTTGTCCTGTTTGATTCTCAGTTAGAGCATCTTCTGTGTGGAGACATGTGTGAATGGGCATACCTTCATTGAAGGTTGTGCATCAGGGCTGGCAGCTCGGCATGTAAAAATATACTGCCAATCATTAGCAGACCGGAGTTCCGCTGTGGTGACCCCTAACCGGGAAAAGCCAAAAGACACAACAACAACAACTTTATATTTCATTTTCCTCTCTTCTCCATTTTCTTCTACACATTTTTAAAATACTTTACCAAATTATCAAATTTTCATAGAAAGATCTCATACTAATATGTTGTTTCCATAATTTAATAATCTCTATTCTCTCTCCTATATCTAATTCTTTTTCATTAATTCTTTTTAATCATGTTCCTATTTTAATATATTCCTCATTTTCATGAATTTTTATCCAAATAGTCACATGATCAGAAAATCTAGTATATTTTATTCCTTTTTGAGTCATTTTTAAACTTTCTGATATTAAGAAATAATCCATTTCTGTCTTAATTTTATTTGCTTTTTAGGTAAACTGTTTATTTTCCCATATTTTGAATTGTCCACTCCTCATAATTTCTGTAACTATTTTAACATCGCTGTTCTTCTTGTTCCTTAGGTTACAATTAAAGTCACCTGCCATTATTATATCTATATTCACACAAACATAATTAAGTACATTTATAAACACTATTTCTCTCTCTTTTTTGTCACATATGCATATAAGGCTATAACGCTATGTACATGTTTTTCCATCTCAAATCAACTACATTTATTCTCCCTAGTTCTATTATAGTTATATATAATATCTTTATATTCTCTTTACACACTATATATATATATATATATATATATATATATATATATTTACACACTACACACACACACACACACACACATATATATATATATATATATATATATATATATATATATATATGGTTCCCCTTCATATGGTTGAATTTCTCTAAACTCGAAAGTCATAAATTCGAAACCAGAATCTCGAATTTAGAGAAACTCGAACATATCAAAGGGACAAAAAAAAAAGTAACACCTTTCAAATGTTTTTGCAGGGGGGGCTTTGCCCCCTGCACCCCCATGCAACCCCTACTTAAATATACCTACTCCGAGATCGCACTATAGTGAAGGAAAGGGAAATCTCCCATTCCACGCTATATGCGTATGCTCAAAATGAAAGATTTTCCATTCCTCTGCTATAGTGCGGTCACGAAACATTCACATTTAAACTGCTAGAGTACATTTTTTTTAAACTTAAGGCTCCCATTCACAATTTTGAGTGAATGGAAGTTCGAGATTCTGGTCTCGAGATTATGAATTTCTAGCTTCCATCCATTCGATCTTGTGAAGGGGAACTATATAAATAAATAAATAAATATATATATATATATATATATATATATATATATATATATATATATATATATATATATATAAATTAACACATTTCTTTACCTATATTTCAAATAACAGTACCATTTCAAAGCCTTTCTCTTTCTACCCTTTCTTCTTCCATTAACAATCTAATGTCTTATAACACTATTATTTGAGCATCTACAGCAGCACACCAATACATAATATTAATTCTCTTCTTAATATTTTTCATACTGTTCATATTTAAATCTAAAATGTTCAGCTTTATAGAATAGTTGTATAAAATATATTTTTATCCCTTATCATTTTAATTTTCTTTTAACATTATATTTTTAAACTTTCTTTTTCTCTCCCTAACTCTCTTTCCTATTATTATTTTTTTGCCTTTTACTATATGCCACTCTGTCTCTTCTTCACTTGTCTCATCTGTTTCTTTTTCTTTATCTTTCTCTTTAATTTTAAAAGCAACTTCTACATTTTTGTTGTGGTGTATCTTCCTGTACTACATCCTTTTCTATCTCTTTTTCTTGTATAACTTTATTTACAGTTTCTTTTTTATTTTCATTTTCTTGTGTCTCTATCTCAAGCTCTAACCATGAATGTCCTGCATTACCACATGTTTTACACTTTAATTCACATTATTTCTTTACATTATGACTTGTTTTTCCACGTAAAATAACAATTTTTTTTATCACATTCATTAATTAAATTATACTTTTTTCCACAAAAATAGCAAGTTTTGGTTGGCATGTGTATTTTACAAAACCTTTATTGCTATGAATATTAATAATACTAGGTATATGTATCACATTGTCATTTTCCATTTTTAAAATCATGTCACATTCCCACCCCCCCAGTCCATAGTCCTTTTTCATCATATATTTTAGCAGTGTCCATCACATCTTTACATATTGCCAACAAATGTTCTTTCAGTTCTTTTGCTTCAATTCAGTTCTGAACTGAATCAAAACTTTTTTTGTCTGTCTAAAAAAGGGTTGTACAATATATTCTGACCATGGAAAGTCTGTTTTATTTTTTCCTAAGCCCTATCCCCCAACTTTTTCATAGTTTGACCAGTTTCAAATATCAAGTCACAAAATGTTTATCTGTTAATTAAAATGAAAGCTCTTACCTCTTCCACTTTAATACCAAGGGGTTCTATAACACTGCCGCTCACCTCAAATCTGACCAAACCATCTTCCTTTTTACTGCTCACCCCAACAACAAATTTCTTCTTCATTTCCTTTATTCCTATCTCCTTTTGGCCACTTCTCCCACTGTTTCAGTGTAAGACTTTTTCTCTGGAACCTTTTGTGGCACATTTTCTTCTTCTGTTTTTCCATAATCTCACTCCAGGATACTGCAGCTTCACTTTCTGGCTTACTCTTATCATCTCCTTCAAATAAACATCCTGCAACCCTTTCAACTGGAAGGTTGAAATTATGCATTTTCCACTGTTTCTATTGATTCTAACAGATTTCTTTAGAAATTTTGCCCCAAAGCCATCTCCACCTCTGCATTCGCCTCTGTTTCTTTCTCAACCTCCTTTCTATTCAAAAACAATGTTTTCTCCACTCCCAAATCATTTGTAATAATTTCTGGTAGAGATTCTACCATTTCTCCTTCATTTTTGATACTTTTCAACTGCATTTCACTTTGGCTTAAACCCTCCATGTTTTCTCCCTGTTTCTCTGGGCCACCTTTGCGCCTGGACCGGAAACAGGGAGAGAGTTGTGTCACACACACAAACTCTTCCCTCTTCTACCAAGAGTAGGGGGAGTTTGCTCATGTTCTGGCCAAATTTCTTCTAGTAATACAAATAACACCTCAGATCTTCCTTGAAAAGAGGTTACTTGCCTAATGAGACTACCCAGTCAACAAAGGAAAAATAAAATAAATGAATAGAAAATTCCTGTTATTTTGCCTACCTTACATTAAATACACATTTTTTGCATGATTTTACTGTGATTTTGTTCACCCAGTATATGCCTGAAATTTGTCCACTATGACCAGTATACCACCCCAGTACACAAACTTAATAAATTAATAATAAAAATTACTCCTTCCTTATTAATTCCTTAACTAAATGTAACATTCCCTTCAGCATGTGCCTAGCCAAACATATATCATCTAACCTGAAAAAAAAATATTTCTCATTAAGAAAATTAAAAGCCTAAATTCTATGCCCTAAGCCTTAAAGAATTAAAAGGTCCCAAAAATTCACTGTCTCTATTTTCAGTCTTATACCCCAAAAAGACTCAGACTTATGCTTTTCCTCCCTACCAAAACTATTAGCTCTTCTGCTCTTTTCTCTGTCAATTCTGCCATTAACATACAAATTTCCCCAGTACACAAGCTAAACTTCTTGGTGTAATACTTGACCAAAACCTAAAGTTTGACAAACATATAGTACAAACCATATCCAAAGTCCATAAAAAACTTGGAGCCCTATGCCACTGCAAAAACTATCTAACCAAAAACGCCAAACGTACATCCCCTGTATTAACAAACCTTAACAAGACAGACCTACACAAATTGTCAATGTGCTATAATAAAATAGCTAGATTCGCAACCAACTCTAATTACCACTCCCACCACTGTCACTCACTAAAACAATTAGCTTGGCTAGAACTCAACTTACTAAACTATAACCAACTCATCATGGCTCATTACTTGCTGTACCACCCAAACAAGATTCCTGATCTCTCAGGCTTACTCAGCTTTCACAATTCTGCTCACCAACTAAGATCCACAAACAAAGCCCTTCTTGAAGTAACTAAGTATAGACACAGTGCTGGTGATTCCCTCTACTTCTACACAGATGCTAAAATCTGGAATTCTCTTCCACCAGATATCAGATTGCAAAACAGCAGGCACATTTTTAAAACCCAATTAAAAGCCTACCTCAATCTCATCTGACAATGTACCTGTACTTCAAGAAGGGCTTTTAGTTTGTGGATGGCTAGCCCTACTACCACCATTCAGATAAATCTTTCTCTGGCACTACTCAAAGGTCAAACAGATAGAAAAAACTACCATAATGAATTGTATTTTTAAATGTATGTATATAACTGTATATATTACTGCACTTTGTTAACCAAATACATTATATTTTCTGTTTTACTACTGTACACTCTATACTGTACACTTCTGTAACTTCTCATCGTACTATGCTATGATATACTCTATTAATTTGTACTCATCTCTGACTTTTGTATTTTTATCATATATGTGGAGCTTTTGTATTTTGTTATGATTGTCATGCATGTGGAGCATTTTTCCCATGGTCTCTGCTGAAAATGGACACCTGATTGCCCAGTCAGACCAACCTGGTAATTAAATAAAAAATAAATTATAGAGATGTCTATGGGGTGATCTCTGCTTAACTTATTAGACCTCAGTTGACCCTGTCTCCCTGTCTTGTTTGACCTTCTGCACATTTGAAAAACATATAACACCACAAACACCCATACTAGGGATGTAGACTTCTTTCTTAACATAAACAGAGCCTGCAAACCCAGGACAGATACACCCTCCATTTTTTAAAACCTAGCCCCCTATCCCACATTGAACACCACTTGGATGAATGAGTAGGAATCTTCAAGCACAACCCTGGGATACCCTAAAAAACCCTTATGAAATGGGTAACGAGCAATAGGTACTACTGTCGTTAGGCTTCAAATGATCCTTCCAAATCAACTGCCTATTAGTATCTATAACCTATGACTTTTGTTCAAACTATGGTGTGGTGATAAGTCTTTAAAAAATGGAAACTCATTCTTTCATGACTTACAAATGTGATGACAGAAAGATTATTTATCACTTGACTTTTATTGCCAATGACGATTCTCTGGTTTCGTTTAATATAAACTTTGAAACCTTTGGAAATACTCCTGATCAAACAGTATGTTTTTATTAAGAATATCCTTTGATTTTTCTCTTGGTTTTGAGTGCAGTGGGATTCTTTGATGAGTATGAAATCTGGGAGAGTAAAGTAGGATACTTGTAATAAATAAAGAGTCATTCTGAAGATAATATGTGGTGCCCATTGTTTTGACTCACGATACAGAGTAAATAGTTATTTGAATTTGCACTTGACTTATGAATGACCCAAAATTCAAGGACAAATCACACAAGCTGTTGATGCACAATGAAGTTCACATAAAGGCTTAGTTAAGCATAGCAAATTAAACAATTTCTGCTAAGTAAACTTCCTTAACAGGGATTTTTTCACCATTCCATTGATCATTTTATTATTTTTTTCAGAATAGTCCAGAAATTTACCCAAATCCTAGTATGCACATACAATGCAGATCTATAAAACACATTTGTCTACTACTTCTCTTTGTATCATAACTTATTAAATGTTCTGTTCAGCTATTTTTAACTATTGACAAAAAATCTATCTAGTACTAACAGTTTTCAGTACATGGTGCAGAAAACACCACTGCAAATGAATAGCTCATCTCTCCATACCTGACTTTAGCACTACAATTCTTAGGCTAACAGAGATAATGACAGAAGTAATTTAATTCTAGTCCTCCTGTATCACTAAAGTTAATGAGAATGTCTCTAGCATCCATTATAGGAAGCTTCTTAGCCTGCACAGTGCTACCACATCTATTTATTTTAATTTTTGTTAAACAGGGAAGTCCGACAGGTCAGAAAGATCACTTTTTAGTGGATGCCTAAGAAGAAAAGCTCCAACAAAAGGAGTGAGTGCAATTATAATAAAATTTTATGTTAGTTAACACATAAGGCAAAACTGCATAAAGTATATACAAGTAATGCAATTTCCTTCAAAAATTCCTGAGGCAACACATTTACTGTCTAAGGCAATGCACATGTGTCAATACTGCACCTCATAAAACCAGACTCCCCATTCCACCACTATTTTCTCCTTTATTAATTACTCCTCTGGCAATTCAAAATCTTCTACCTACTATTATCATTAATCATAATAATATTTTCTAAAGTCCTCTGTTTTCAAACATCTGCTTAGCAACTGTATCAGTACTATGTGTTATACATGGTCTTCTATGTTTAAGTTTATGACTTCATAAGTCTGAAAATTCATACTATGCTACTAGAACTTAAGCTTCTGACATGTTAGCTTAGTTATGTTTTAACTGGGACATATTAACTGTGAATACTACTCCTCTTCTAGTAGACTCTAATAATGCACAGTAATTATTTACTTATCAATGTTCAAATTTCACCTTTGGTCATTCTAATGTTGATTGGTCTTTATGTATTCAGCTGTGACTAATCAATTGTATGTCATTATTAATGTGGGGCTTTTCTCCCTGGGCCTCCGCTGAAAATGGGCTCATCACAGCCCAGTGGACCTTCCCAGCAAATAAATGCAAATAAATAAACAAATAGATATGGATCACAGTCATAACATGTGAGGTTCAAAAAATTGTAAGCTTGTGAGAAAGCATTTAAAATATGCAGACATTGTAAACACTTCTCAAATATGATTGTTTCTGTTTTCATTTGTTGCTGAAATAAGGGTAAATATCTAAGAGTAAAAAGTAAAATCTGGATTAAATAAAGTAGGTTGTAATAAGGTTAAAAGTGATGATTATTATTTGAAGACATGGTTTTAGTAAATGTTAGGTGAGAAGTTAATAAGAAAAGTTAAGCAGAATAGGATAGGTGGAGGTAGTTTGTAGATTATCTGGAAGTAGTAAAGTGACAAGAGTTTACATCTGGGACCACTCATCTTTCCATACCATCATAGGTGTCCTTTATCATCTGTGTCCCCATACTAGTAAATTTCTCTGACTAAACCAGGATGTCCAAGATACTTTTACATACTCCAAATTTATTCCCGTACTTCCTCTATCTTATACATGTTTTCCTCACTTGGCAAAAGTTTTCTTAATGTCTTTATCCAGTCAATCACTTCTCTTAATCCCATAATACAGGTAAATATAATCAATCACTCTTTTCTTACATTCCCATATGCGTATCCCCATCTATCCAGCACTTCCATTTTACAAATGTTTTCTTAATATCTTCATCTACTTAATCACTTCTCTTAGCTCCAAGTTGCTTGTAAATATAGCCATTCATTTCTTAATTTCACTCCATTTATCCCCTATCTTTTAATACTTCCATTTCCTGATTTCTTCTCTCTAGTATTATCTTCTCTTTCTCTTAACCTGACTCCTTACTTGGGACACTATATTTCTATGAATCCTCAATAAAATTATTCCCTATGAGATTTACGATATTTGAACTCTGTCTGGTTCTTCTCTTCCTGTAAATTGCTTACCTTTTTGAATTCCTTTTTCCCACCTTACTACAACCCTTAACATCTTTGGAGATTTTGTCATCCCATATACTGCCCAATTTCTTATCTTTCAGTTCTGAACTTTCTTCCACCTAACAGACTTATTTGTTTACTTCCCTATTTGTACTCAAAATGGCATTATGAAATACCTTAGACTTCAGACCCTTCCTGCCTTATTCCCAGTGCTCCCAATCTAACTCTCCATCCTCATATCCTCTCAGTCTCTGTTCTGTGATAACAGTTGTCAAACATCTTTTAAAGTCTAGAATGTCCATCATCCATCCTTACCCTAGCTGTATTTGTTCTTCCTCCCACTTTCCAGACACACCTATTGCAGATATTATGTCTTTCTAAGTCTTTATCCTGTGCATGCACACCTACATGCCTCCCTAAATAAACTTCATGGAGAAGAATGTAGTTCCTTGCTAAATAAATCCTAGTCTTTACTGTATTAATCCTCCTCATCCATATCAGAGTCGGTCCATCTGTTTTATCTTGTCCAGGTAACATTTACTATATTTGCTATATTTAGATAAACCTGCACATCTAAATATTTTTCTTCCTCTTCTGGCCATGGTCAATTTACTTATTCCTCCCATTTTTTTTTTGCTACAGCCAACATAATTAATTTACTTGAGTGGAAATGTATCTGGACTCCCTTCCAAAATTATGTAACTGCTGCATCACACCCTTCAGAAAAATCATACAGTCATCAGTGTTCAGACAGACCAAAGTCCTAGCTTTCTTCCCCTTCATCATCTGAAACAATATCTTTAACCACTAGATTAAGCATTCAATCAGAAAAAAAAAGAAAAAAAATGCTGGGGGAGAGAAGAAGCATAGCTAGGATTTGGTAAAAGTGGCCCCTGCCCACTGGACATGGTGTTAGGGTTTATGGTTGCATAGTATCGGCATTCAGAAATGAATGCTGATACTGCATATGTGGTCATAGAAGAGTTTTTTTTTTTTTTTTAATTTTATTTTTTTGGTCCTGAACTTTAGCAGTACTTTTCCACTTAGAGCTGAAGAAAGCACTAGATTGGGAAACTGCTCAGGTGTACAGGGCCCCAAATAACCTATTTATCTATTTATGGATTTATGGATTGATTGATTGATTGATTGATTGATTGATTGATTGATTGATTGATTGATTGATTTACATTTGATAACCGGGTAGTGGGGCTTGTCACCAGACCCCTTTCAGCCACAACCAAGGTCCGTAAGGTCAATAGTCTAGTATATCAAATAAAGGCAATAGACGGCAGATTTATAATAGATATTTTGTGCAGGCAAATATTGACAATGCCAATAAAGAAAGACAACTGCAGATTTACAAACAATATTTTGAATGCATAAATGTCACTACTGAATTTAGCAGTGACATCTTCATTTAAACTGTGTTTACAGTGTTTACAGGTGGCAGTAAAAATATTCAAGAACATCATAGTTGTTAAATTAACACAAAAGTCACTATATACTGTATATATATATATATATATATATGTATATATATATATATATATATATAGAGAGAGAGAACGGTGAAAAGGACAGAAAGATGTATATTGTAATACTATCAATATTGTGGCAGTGCTTGAAATTATTTCTTTTGTGTGCTTATCTCTTTTCTTTGTAGCAGGAGTAGCTGCATTCCTTAAGATGAGATTCACTTAGTTTACTTTAGAGCATACATAATGTATCTTCTTGAGTGATTTGTTTTTGATGGAGTTGTATCCAGACAGCAGGTGCAAACTTTGCAAAAACCTAACTACTGTTTTGTCTTGTCTTCTGCCTCTAAGTAGTTTAACTCCATTGCACAGATTGCTGTTAACTAATATTCTGATCCAAGCTTTCTTATATAGTGTTTTAATCCCTCTTTCCCCAGACTAAATGCCCTTCCCTTTCAACTGTTCAGTTATATGAAACATTCCTATGAGACATAATCAAATGCCTTCTGGAGGCCCAGAAAAACTACCCTTGCTTTGCCCTTGAAACATTTCTCTGACCATCTAAGGATATTCAAAAGCACTGTCCACAGTATACATATGACTGATCTTGCACAAATTCCATTTGTTTCCTCTCCTATAATGTATGGGAATGCCTTCTTCAGCCATGCCAGTAATATGCTTGCAAACTATTTCACGTGTACATTACATAGGGGCACCACTCTGTAATTGATAATCTCTTGTTTATCTCCCTTTCATTTGTATAGCACTCCAAATGAGGTCTCGTGCATAAATGTGGGTAGGTTCTCTGTTTTCAGAGCTTCATTAAATATTTTAGTTAGAGTACTAATTACTGACAATCAACCACCTTTTAGAAAAACAGGTGCATAAGTGAGGGCCCTATCTCCCCAGTTTATCGCCTTTCATATGTTTACTTTCTCTCTTTACACCCCTCCCATTCTAGTCTTTTTATTTATTATTCAAATGTCTTCCCCTTCCAATCTATAAAACACTCCATATTTTGAGATACTGGCATATATAACTTTTCATACAATTTTTTGAAACACTGTTCATATTTTTCTGCTTGTAGAATCTACCTTCCCTTTGTCAGTCTGGATTGTTACAACCTACGTTAACTTCTTCTGCTCTTTAATCTTTTACGCTAACAATTGGATATCTGCTTTTCCAGTAACCTGCCATCTGCCTCCTCTACTATCTTGCTCTGCATGAATCCTACAACCATCTAGGTCTCTTAACGCATGTTTTAATTGCATCATTTATTCACTTTCATGTCTTCTCTTCTTATCCACACTATGTGAATCTCCATCTACCAACTGAAATCCTTTCAATTTTTAATATATATTAAGTAGCTCTCCCTCTCTCTCATTTCATAACTTCCCTGTGATTAGCTCATTACAAAATAAATAAAAAAAAACTATAGGAGAACCTATGACCCTCATTCTTCATAAATTTCATTATTAAGTATATACAATTCGATCACCTGTCCTGTACTCCAATGCTACATAATCATCATCCCCTAGGTGTAAAATATTTTCTGCTATTCTGCGACTTTATATACATAGAAAACCTTGATATCTGTATATACGGCCATGGTTTCCATTGATATGTCCCACGTATAAAATTATAAGACAATAGATAAATCTCTTATAAATCTCCAGCATTGCATTATAATTTACAATTAACAGATTTGCAGATATAGCCTTGCCTCATTCAACAGTCCATATTGTTCCTCACTTAAAGTTCTGTCAGTGTCTAGACAGTCATATTTAGTCTCTCTGCTCTCGCTATCCACCCGCCTGTCAAAACATTACTTACAGACTTTAGTAAGTAAATGTAAGTGGTTTATGCAATGACATAACCCCTGAGGGTCTTAAACATAAATCATACTACAGTAATATCAAGAAAACAGACCCTTGAACCTCAGCTTACTAGCTAGGCAGTGTCCAAGTGTGAGGTCCACATTTATTCTGTTCCTTATTTTTTTTTTCACAGCTCCGCTCTTCCCATCTTTTGTACACTTGCTCAATGTCTCACAATTCTTTTCCTTTCTTCTTTTTATACAGTGTCCAGCATTTCTTCATATATCTGAAATTTTATGTTCACTGATTCTTTGATCGCACTTAAATGTGATTGAAATAGATTTTTCCAGAAAAATGAATGAAAAGCAAAGGGAAACAAAGAAAGAAAGAAAGAATGAGAATACTCATAGTATACAGTCTCTTGGTTTAGCAGTACAATTCCCTCTTCATTAGTTACATTATCTAACAGCTATATGATTATTTCTTTCTCTACTCATGCCATTGGAGTCATCCTCTCAGTCATCATTTAAGTGTACCTTTCTCAACAGCCCCTCAGTATTCTTCATTTAGTCAACCTGTTGACTCACACCAAATTTCTACAGTCCTTCTAGTCCTTGCTGTCTCCTCCTCCTCCCCATATAATTAAAATTCCTCCATGCCCCCTCCCCCACCAATCTCTGTCTAGTTGGACTTTGAAATAAGTGGTAAAAAGTTATAAATTCCATCATCTTCTACCTCTTTACTTACAGAGCCGGTGTTTTCTCCAGTTTTCTTTCCTTCCTGCAGTGTGTATCTCCCTTACCCTTCCAGTTGTCCATAACTTGTCTATGGTTGTTTCCATCCTCCTGACATTTGTTTCCATTCAGCTGTGTTCCTCTGCCAATATATTCACTCCTCCCCTGCCTGATGGGGAATACTTCTTTTGTCACCTAGTCCCTACTTGCTCCTTGCAATTTTCAAATTTATTTACAGGGGATACTTCACTGATCTATATCATCCCACCAAAGCTGAACTCCCCCTCATCGTTTATATGAGAACAGGTAACTCTTCCACAAAGCTATTTTCATTACCAGCTATATTATGAAGCATGTTGCCCCTGCATTTCACAGCTGTCATGCTGCAGTAGGCAGTCATTTCCATCTTTCATATATTACAAAAGCAAATCCTTCCAGTAACTTAATATGGCATCCAGCAATCTCAAAACCATGCCAGAAGCAATGTCTGTATCCCTAGCTAGACATTCAGCTTATATCAATGGCATTTGACTAATAAAAGCTTGCATCTGTCTATTTGGATTGGAATTTGAACAACGATCTGTGCCCTGTCAGTCTAGCAATTAAGTTTGGGTTGCCCTGCAGTGACTTGCCAAACCTAGTGTTTTATAAATTGAAAGCATTCCCCCCTTTCTACTCCCTTTAACAGGCCTTCTGTTCTCACTTCTCCCTCCATGCATACATTTCATATCAGACTGGTTTTCATTTACTTACTGAAAAAAGACATTCAAATAGAGAGCAACTGCAGGAAGAAGTGTGAGATACAAAACACAGACCAAGTGTAATAACAACTAGAAAGAAAAAGGCATCAGATAAACTCTACCAACTTCTGAAAAGTGATTTGGTTGATGGTACAGGGAAACTCCATCTGGTAGCAAGGCAACTACAAAAAGATTTTCATCTGACACCATTAAGGGATGCCAGCAACAATCAGTATGCCCCAGTACAGAGGCTATTGAAATTAGATGGAAGGATTACTTCAAGAATTTGTAGAATAAAGAACACCCCACATAATCTGTACTACCCATAAACAGTCTACAATGAAAGAAGAAAAAGAACTTGCCTTGAACTATGCTAGAGGGAAAAGCTAAGCTAAGGAATGCTTAGTCATGAAAAGCAGTAGACTCAGATAAAATCACAGCAGATTATGATCAATAGAAAGGCTAACAATAGGTGAGAAATTGATCCTGAGGCTACTCATCACAGTACAGAGAGAAAGGTGTGTCCTAGTTGACCTGAGCTTAAGCATTCTAGTGTCAGTGTAGAAGAACAAAGGAGACATCCACAACTTTGAAGAGTACAGAGGCATCAAACTCCTGTCACACTGCATGAAAGTGCTGGAGAGGGTGACTGATAAACAAATACACAGAGTAGCAGAAAGTAAAATAAGAGATGAACAGTTTGGATACTGTTCCAGGTGCAGTACAACTGACCAGATGTTTTCAGTGTCTCAGATGGTAAAAAAGTTGGACATGAGGAAGTAGTCCACCTGGAGAAAGAAGATGACAAGGTCCCAAGTAACTTAATTCTGGTGGCCCTGTGATAATTTAGAGTCCTGGAAACATTAGCAGGATTACTGCAAGTTATGGATAAAAGCCAATGATATAAGGGCGAGCAGTGTTCAGAATGAAAGAGGAGTCCCCAGTGGGCGTGAGTGTGCATTGGGATTCTGCTCAGGGACTTCTCCTGTTCTTACTAGTTTTGGATTACATTAGCCAACAGGATGCAGAGGACAGATCAACATAATTACTGCACGCAGATGATGTGACACTACAAGCCATACCGCCCAACTATCCTGAATTACTAGGTTTTTACTGAGTTTTGGGGTCCAAATGATGGGGTGCGATTCCCGAGTGACACCCCATTCGATTTTTTCCACTTTATTTTTACATTTTGCACTGTTTTGGCTGACATCATCCTGTGCGTGATGACATCAGCACTGTCGGTGCTACCAGCCTATCAGAATTAAGCTCTACACACATTTCCGGCTGGGCTGTTCAAATGCTGCAAACAGGCTTCTGTTCAAATGCTGGCTGCCTGCTTTCATTCAAGTCTCTTCAAATGTTATCCGGACGTTATGTGGAATGAGTCTGTCAGTTTGTTATCTGGACGTTATGTGGAATGAGATGGCTGTCAGTTTGGATTTAAGGTAACTGGCGGAAGGGCTAAATGCTGCAGCTTTGCTTCCATTCAAGTGCGTTTGAACGAAGCTTGTCAGTTTTAAGGTAATGGGGTGGAAACTTTACTTCAAATGCTGCTGCTTGCAAAGGAAGTGTTTGTGTGTGTGTGTGTGTGTGTGTGTGTGTGTGTGTGTGTGTGTGTGTGTGTGTATGTATATATATATATATATTTTTTTTTTTTTTGTCTTGTAATCTTCTGTAAAAAGAGAAATAACTTTTTTTTTCAGAATTATGTCAGGTTGCAGATTTCCACTACTACTTTGTGTTGGGAATGGAAGTTATTTATTGTTCGTTTATTTTTTTTTTTTTTTTTTTTTTTTTGAGTACTGCTAAGAAAAATATTATGAAAGCAAATGACACTCTGGAAAGTGTGACAGATCACAGTACACTTCAAGGATTGTGAAAGTAAAAGAATTGACTGTGGGCATTGATCGATCATGTGTTACAGGGTGCAAATCCATGCTTTTTGAAAGTGAAAGAAAGGGCTTGAGAAATACATACAAATGTTTGGGCAAAAGTTTTTAAAAGCAAAAGAGATAGCTGAAGTTTCTGTGATTGAGCCTTGTGATGCTGAGTCTAAACATGAACAAACAGAGCATTGCTTAATAAGAATCTGTGATATTGTCAGAGATCCAAAATTGAAACTACTGAAGGGTGCTTCACAGGGACCACAACATTTCAAGCAAAACAATGTCTTAGTACATTTGCCTCAGCACAGAAAAAATGGATATGACAATGGTTCATCTACTCTTTTAAAGAAAAATGGCACCTGCCCCCCCAACTTGGAGTAGTGTCTTCTGTTACAAGAGTAGCTGCAACCCCAGAATATAGATAAGTGTATTCTTTTACAGGACGACCTGGGACCCCAAGCTTGAAGTAATACCTGCTGTTACAAGCCTACCTACTCCAGAGTATGGAGCATTGCTTTCCATTATAGTCCTCCCCAAAATGCTCCCTTTATAATACACCTGGTGGCTAGAGGTACTCAGGCTCAAACCCTGTACCCTGGGTATAGGATAAAAAGAGCCTAATATCCCTAGCCACCCCCACACCACTTATGAATCTTTTTTTGTTCTGTTCCTCATAAACTCTGTGGTTTCAGGATGTTTGTGACAAATCACTGAAGGTTGAATTTATTGAATAATGACAGGCATTTAAATTTCAGACTTTATATTCTTTAGAAAATAAAAGGTTTTTCGGTTTCAGGATGTCTGTGACAAATCAATGAAGGCTGAATTTATTGAATAATGACAGGCATTTGAATTTCAGGCTTCATATTCTTCAGAAAATAAATGGTAACAAAAACCTTTTATTCTAGCAATTTTCTAAGTTTATAAGATCAGTATTTGAAATGTGTACCTAGTTTGGGGCTGTATTCCCCCATTGTTGGCTTTGTCCAGATTTTTTGTGCTAAGAGGTTGAGAACTATGGTGAGAAGTGAGAACTGAACTCACTAAATGATATAGCCATTTAAGTTTCAGTCTTCCTATCTTTTGGGAAACAAGCTGCTAATTTGGCATAGTGGTATGTTGCTCTGACTGTAGTGCACAGAGTCCTGTGTTTAAGACTTGCCAGTGAAATGCATGGTAGTAACACAACATTTTATTCCAGCAACTTTCCAAAGTTATACAATTATGTGTCCCCTGGTTTTTAGCCTTTTGTCCACCCCCCCCCAAAAAAAAACTTAAATTGAAAATGAGTGCAAGATGCTGTGCAAGATGCCTATGCCTTATACTATTGTCATTCTGTTTTTATATGTATATATTGTGTGTGTGTGTGTGTGTGTGTGTGTGTGTGTGTGTGTGTGTGTGTGTGTGTGTGTGTAAGTAGACTTTTATGATGGAAATGTTCTGAGTTGGGCAGTTTTGTCATTACTGGTTCATGCATTTTGTTTCATTGCCTACTGAAAACATGTTCAAACAATACATTTAAAATGTGCTGTAATTAAGTGTGCTGTATTATGCAAGGAATATAATTTAGCAATTTTCTAAGTTTATAAGATCAGTATTTGAAATGTGTCCCTATTTTGGGGCTGTATTCCCCCCATCATTGGCTTGTCCAGGTTTTTATGCTAAGAGATTGAGAACTATGGTGAGAAGAGAAAAAATGATTCACTAAATGATATAGCCATTTAAGTTTCAGTCTTCCTATCATTTCAGAAACAAGCTGCTGATTTGGCATAGTGGTATGTTGCTCTGACTGAAATGCACAGAACCCTATGTTCAAGACTTACAAGTGAAGTGCATGATGGCAACACAACATTTTATTCTAGCAACTTTACAAAATTATACAAACAATGTTTAAAATGTGTCCCTGGTTTTTGGCATTTTGCCCCCCTCCAAAAAAAACTTAAATTGAAAAAAAAAAGTGTAAGAAGTTGTGCAAGATGTCTATGACTTACACTACTGTCATTCTATTTTTATATGGATATTGTGTGTGCATGTAAGTAGACTTTTATGATAGAAATGTTCTGAATTGGGAAGTTTTGTCATTACTGTTTCATGCATTTCGTTTCATTGCCTACTGAAAAAATTTCAAACAATAAATTTAAAATGTGCTCTGTCTAACAAGTATGCTACAAGGAATATAATTTACTAAAGTCAGGAAGGTGTATCAAAGAACACATGTATGTTTCTTGTTTTGTGTGCAAGGGGCCAGTGATTTGAAAACAACCCAAAGGTTATCTTTATCCACCACTGGCCAGATGCATTTTCTTTGGATGTGGTGTAGGTTTCAATGCTATTTTAATGAATATGAGTTTCAAGACCAGAGAAGTTTTAATGCCAAGTCTATTTTCATTGTGAGACAGTATTGCTTTGTTTAACAGATGTCTATTGGTGTTTGTGCATTGTGCTGTAAAGTGTAAAAATAAAATCCAGATAATCATTGTAGAAGTAAAGCAGTATGCACACATTAGTGTTTATGGTAAATGGGGCAAAATAGCCAGGTAATGGGCCATTGGAATGGCTGCAGGGGGACTATGGTGCCATATTTTGATTATCTGTTCTTCAGTTTGCACGAAAGTTGGTATCCCACAACTCCACTGGAGTGGGTTGGGTTACATAATTATGAATGCAAATTTTGTTAAACAGCATGCAGATTTGTACCTATTTTTCATGGGCCTTGTCCAGATTTTTGATGTTTCAAGGTTGAGCAGTATACTACAAGCAGACTCTGAACAGGAACTTCAATAAGTGATTAAGGACTGGAATTAAAAACTGAAGATATATGGAATGAAACTGAGTATAAACAAGACAGTGGTAATGACAGCAAGCAGGGAAATCAGAAGAAGTTAAATATTCAAACCAAACAGTAAAATGGTCACTCACAAACCATTTAAAAAAAGAAGCAAAAAAAAAGAACAAAAGAAGCTAAGCTAAATTCTTCACTGTGTTCACTTTTGCAGTGGAAGTGAGTGGCTGGTTTTATTGGTTTAAATGCACCAGTAAAGACTTAAAATGCAAAAAAGTATACAATCACAGTAAAACACCTATGAAATACTAATATGTCCTTAAAAGATTATGTGCATTTTTTACTACAATTATGCACTCATCATCTAATACTTACACACACACACACACACACACACACACACACACACACACATATATATATATATATATATATATATATATATATATATATATATATTATTTTAATTACATAATTTTGGCTGTATTTTTTAAGTAAAAAATGTGTTTTTATGTACTACATTCTTAACATCTGTCCATTTTACTTCCTGATTCTGGATCATTTTCAGGAGTGTGATGATGCTATGAGTCTTATTATGCCAGGAACAAGTATTGAGATTAACCCAAACTTACCTGTGGACTTGGTAGAGCAGTTGAGTCTGGCCAATGTTATTTGGTGCAGGAACTCTACCTGTATGTCATACCTGGTATTGTCATCCAGAAACATATCTTTCATCCTCATAGACAAATAAATCTGGATGCCTAAAATAATGGGGAGATGGGGATAAAGGTCCAAAAAATAAGAACAGATCTTAAATGCTGCTCTGAGAAACTTAGAAAGTTGATAAAATAACAAGTTTTGTGCTAACATGCATTTTTGAAGGCTATTAAGTCTGAAACTCAAATGTGTGCCATTATTTAGTAACATCAATCCCTGGTGGTTTAACACACATTTTATGAGGAACAGACGAAAAATATGATGAAAAAACTGGACATTCTGTGAAAATCTGAAGAGATGAGAGGTATGTCTGAAAGCAATGTCTGATATATAGGTGGAGAAACATGGCCATGAGGCTGTCCAGTACAGTAGCTGCATCTGTAGGGTGGTATGTTCACCATACCTGCATTCTCCCCATCCATGACATTGGACAGAATTGTGAGGCCACTAGCCCACAGGGAATTAAATCTGTGCTTCAAAACAGAACATTGCAATCTATTTGCAGGGGCAATTGAGGGATGGCCCACACAATCTTGAACCTCACATGCGAGCAGTCCGAGGCTATCAACTTCACTGCCAAAACCTGCAAGCATCGTGGTTTCCCTCCAAGCACTGCCTGCAGTACCCATTCTCAAAAAAAAAAAAACGGTAAAGCATTTGCCTTGTTGAGAAACCCTTCAATTCAATCCAATGAACATTTTTCATTCCAGTACAAACATATTCAATGTATGACACACACTAAACGTGCTTTACTGTAGGCTGTCATTGCAGCAATTCACGTACATCTAGTTTTCTTCCTAAGAGTAATCATTACATGGCAGGCAACAACTTTTTACAGTATTATACCTATAGTAAAACACTATGTGCCAAGCATTATACACTTTAAAGAATCTTATCCTGTTCCATTTCTCTTCTGTTATTTTTTATTTAAATATAAATGCATTTAATTATTGATTTATTATCTGATTGCTTGACAAAGTGACTGGCTGACTGTGCTGCAGTTTGCATTACTTTGTGTTGAAGTCTTCTGCAGACTACAGAAAACATGCTTGCACACTAAAAATTGTTTATCCTTATAGCATCATCAAAATATTGGGCAACATGACTCGGAATCAGAAAGTACCTGGCAGTTACTCTATGCAGGAAATACAAACCCAAGTACATTATACCGAAAAAAAATAATGTAAAATATGTGTACTTTAGAACAGAAAAAACACTTTACACGATGAGTGCATAATTACTGAAAAAAGAAATGGCAAACAAAACTCCTTTGCATTTGACATGGGCCTACACTACAGGAAGTTTAAGATGTTACACACTGAAGACCCTTGTAGTTCTTACCAAGAAGCTGAAAATTGATATAAAAGGAAAAACAGTGGAACAGGTTAACATCTTGAAGCATCTGGAAGGTGTGATTGAGGAAAAGGGAAGTCTGAATAAGGAAATCAAAGCTAGAATTAGATGTGCGGGAATGAAGTGACAAAAAATGGCAGGAGTTGCATACTAAAGAAGAATGCCAAAGAAACTGAAGAGCAGGGTGTAGAAACAGTGGTGTAACCAATATTACTATATAGCATAGAAACATGGGCAGTGAAGAAAGGGCAGCTGAGGAAGCTTAAGGTGATGGAGATGATGTGCCTAACATGGGCAATAGGATGCACATTATGGGGCAGAAATGAAGAAATCAGAGCAGATGCCAAAAATATCCCCTCTCACAGAGATGGTCAAGGATTACAGATTACAGCAGTCTGGTCACATGTGCAAGCAAGTAGAAGATGATTTTGTAAAGAAGATCTGGGAAAACAGAAAGAAAACAAAGTGAGAAGGATGTCTAGCTAAGAAATGAGTGTATTGTGTGATAGAAGACTTGTGACAGTCAGGCATTATGACCGGAGAAGGTAGAAGAATGGCTTGGAATGGAGAAATGCAGTGACAGCTGACACCCTAACCCCATGTCGAAATGGGGAAAAATGGCCTGATTATGATGATGAATTGCCATCTCCTCTTTGTTATGAGCTTTGCCACCATCATTGTTGTTTTACACTGTGCAACTTCTAACCTCCCTCATATGTGTGGGGATCTACGACTGCTGAACGAAAGTTCAACTGTCTGAATCCACTATCACCGAACATACTTTAGCGAAAGCGCTTTTCACCAAAAAAGAGCTTTTGCTAAAGTGTGTACAAAAAAAAAAAAGAAAGAAAAAACAATAAACGTTTATACAGGGGGGGCAAGCCCCCTGCACCCAGTGCCCCCCACACTCCCCCTACTTTGATATTCTCACTTCAAGATCGCACTACAGTGAGCAGAAGGGATGTTTTCACTTATCCGCACCATAGTACGGTCTCCGCAACAGTCATTCCCCCAGAACTCCCTCTAGAAGGCATACTTCCACAAAAGTGCTTCTTCAGTGAAAAGCACTTTTATGTAAGTATGCCCATCCATTTTTGTTTTGGTACAAAATTCCTTCGGGGATCAGTATGGATCTCATGTGTGGCTGCCTCATGAACTTCTCCACTCTCGTGCCAAAGGCCCAGCACATTTGTAGTTAAGTTTTCCATGTGAGAGATTATATGATTGGGCTTTTCCTCAATAATCACTTGTGAAATGTAAGCCATTGACAAAAGATGTCACTTTTTACTCCTTCCTCACAACTGTAAGAAATAAAACTGTAATTACCTACATGGCTCATTTTCACCAAATATTAAATCAGAACTAGGATGGAGTACCAATTTTAAACTGCCATTTTGGTTGCTGCCTTATGTGATTCCCCAATATTGTTCTTTTAAGTCTGCCAGAGGACTGCACTTTACTGAATATAAATCAGATTTAACAGCATATAAGTCAGACTTTATCCAATTCTGTGGAATCATGCATTTTGTCCATCTACCAGCACCTCTCCATATCACCACTCTCAAGATGTACAGAGTAAATTATAAATTTCCAGTCTAGTTCCTCATACATAGTGAGAAGATGAGGTTCCCAATTTATTTCACTTACCCAGTTGATGGATACCTATATATGAATATTCTCCTGACCTGACTTTACAGCAAAACCCAGCAGGAATTTCACTCTTATTAATTCAGTAGTTAGATTGCAAACCTTAGGGGACCTTGGCTTAGATTTTAATTTTCCATATATCTTACATTTATCACTGCTGATCTTTAACTTCTGAAGGTCAATTAAAGTTGAGTTGAATCCAAAGCTTCAATCTTCACCATAAGATCTTCCCACCTACTAGTTTACCCCTAATATGCTTGCAGTTAGAGTAAGGCATTCTATTAATAACCAATATTAGCTCCATTAAGTCACACAGTGTGTGTGTGTGTGTGTGTGTGTGTGTGTGTGTGTGTGTGTGTGTGTGTGTGTGTGTGTGTGTGTGTGTGCGTGCGTGCGTGTGTGGAGCCTTTATGCTCACATGGTAGCACACCATTTTGGATTCAGTAAGCATCTCTACATGATGTGTAGAGCCATGCACAGCTGACAAACAAGGTAAACAATGTAGCATGCAAATTACAGCATAAGCAGCTGAATTACATTTTAATCAACCATTCCAAGATGGAGGAGCTATTCGACAAAGCTATAAAGGAACTGTGTAGACTCACTGCTGTTTTTTCCTGCGAATTCCAAAACCTATTGGAATAAAGCCAAGGAAAGGAATCTACGCAGAAACAATGTATGTGTATGTGCAACAGGCTGAAGTCTTTGCTGCTGCTGCTAAAAGACCAAGGGCAAAAAGGAGAAGAGTTTTCAGACCCTGGGTAAGTTATCACAACCTACATGATGTGGAAATTGTAGAGCACTACAAGATGGATAGAGATATACTTCAGGAACTCTGCAACCTCTTTCATCCCTAACTCAGATCCATGGCAAACCAAGGGGAACCCATCCCAGTGGAGATGTAGCTATGCGTACCACTTAGAATCTGAGCTACAGGTACCTTTCATAGACCAACAGGGGACATGGTGATGGTGTCACAGGCATTAGCATCCAGGATGTTCCATCAGTTCTTGAATGCTATGCTTCAACATGCCAGTGACCACATATATTTTCGCCATAACCCTAAGGATAGGGCTATAAATATGTAGGAGTCCTACTCTGTAGTACACTACCCTGAATTACTGGGTGTCATCAATTGCACACATGTAGAAATGTAGGCACTACCCAGAGAACAGGGAAGGCTCTACATTAATAGAAATGTCTTCCACTGTATTGACTGCTAAGACATCTGAAATGCCAAGAGAATTGTCTTGAATGTGTATGCTGGCAGATCTTGGCAGTTACCACAACTCACTTATTTGGCATGCCTCCCAACTGTATCAGATGTTCACTACGGAGGATATCCCACAGGGTCATTTACTGGGGGAAGCAGGTTTTGCACTGGAAATGTGGCTGATGACACCCATCAGAAATGCACACACACCTGCTGAAGGATTCCATAATGAGGCACACACTCAAACCAGAAGTATCACAGAGCATGTGTTTGGACTGCTGAAGTTGCACCGCGGAGCCCTGCAGTACAATTCGCAGACATGTACTGAAATATTCACAGTATGTGCCACACTGCACATCATTATCTTGAGAAACAGCTTCAGCAGAATCAACAAGGTGAAGGAACACACATCCCACCACCAATGCCAAGGTCACAATAGTCACATGTAGATGAGGATTCAGAGGGGGGAACCAGCAGTTTCTGTGGGTGCAGACAGATGTAGGAATGCTCAGTATGTACTTGCATTGACTAAGAGACAAGACAGCACATTCAGTCACCACATAAGGGCCAAAAACCTTCCTGTTATGCCCATACATATAGTAACATTGATGCCAAGCAAATCTTACAATCTCTACCTACCCAAGTATTGGCTTTGTACTGCTTGCATCAGACAGAGTCAGCTCTAAACTAAAACTCTTGCAACTGCTGTTTTTACTAGGTAAATGTTGAGCCTGGAGTGTATTGATTAATTATATGAATTACTGGCATATGCTTGCATTTTGTTACATGGTAGTGTAAGCAAGTAAAAGCTGGGAGATTTGTAGAGAAATGACCTTAACATGTGACAGCAGAGACTTATCTGACTAATATGTAACTATTATTTAGTAGTAGTCTTAAAGCATCAAAGATTCACACAGTCAAATTTCTCAAAAGTAGTCGTGGTACCACGAGGAAAGGCTTTGCTAGGAGTTGCACTGGCATGTCCATGCCCAGGAAAAACAGGATACAAACGAGTAAAAATGAAACTTGTGCAAAAAATAAAACAGAAGTATCCAACAGACTCTAGGAAGCACCAGGTAAAAAAGACTGAAACCATTTTATATAAAGCACTTTTCGTTGCCGTCCTACGGCAACTTCATCAGATAATTACACAAAAAATTGCCTTTCAAGTTTAAGTAGTGAACCAAATCACATGATTAACTATCAACTGTTTTAAAAAAAACATCACAGTTCATTCAAAGTACAAGGACAGTAATAAAATAAAAAAGTGTAAAATTTCTTTTACACTTTAACTTGAATTCAAACAAACAAAGGTACTTTGGTGAAACTCACACACGTACCCAACAAAATTCCTGCATCATTTCCAATATTGTGAATGATAAAAAATTTATTAAACTGTTAATCAAGTTAACCTCTCATTATAGATGTTAATGTGTATAAATAAACCTATGCATTACGTATTCAACATCCCTGCATGTTGTTAAAGTCTTTAACTTTAATTATATGTGTATGTAACTTTGTGAATGCCTTACACATCATGCTGTCATGGTGTATATAAATGACAGCTTTAATTACAAGTTACTTTTTTTTAAACAAATTCACACTCCATATGTTATTTCCCAAATGTTTACCATTATGAAACATCTTATCTAAACACATATTGTATGGTTCCAAACATATTGTATTAAACAAGAAATATTATATTATACAAAAAATATATAACGTTGTACCAAAAGTAAATAGAATGTATAATATATAATATTATGTCAAAAGTGCCACCATTCAACAAGTCAATAACAATGTGACCTATCTTTTTAAACTTCTAAGTTTCAATAGACAAGCTATATTACAAGTGCCTTTAAGTCCAGGGCTTGAAAATGCATTAAGCCTAATTTGCCATGTTAGTTCTCGTTCCTCAAGTAATATATTAAAAGGACCACCTCTCAGGTCAATGTTTACTTGGTCAATTGCTTTAAATAAGAATTTGTGGCTTTCATTCAATACTAAATGTCTTGCTAAAGGGTTATCACTTATATTTGTCTCAGTGTCATAGGTATGTTCATAAACTTTTTCACGGAGCCTATGTTCAGTCTTCCCTACATAGAAGACTGGGCAAAATTGACCACTAGAGACATAAACAACTTGTTTACAGTCGTAGTGAAATTTATGTTTCAACCTATATTTCCTCCCATTGATACAGAATATTTCATCCACTTCCATAAATTTACACATTCTACATCAGCCACATGTAACCATACCTGTTTGTTTGGTTAAACATGATATTCCCTTCCTTTCAAGGAGGTTCTTGAGGTTAAGTCCTTTTCTAAAACCAGTTTAGGAAGCTCTCCGAATGTATTAATCAGAAGCTTGTCATTAGTTATAAACTTCCAGTTTTTGTACAGGATAAATCTAACTGTGTCACTATCCGTACTGAAAGTAGTGATAAAACTGGTCTTGAAATTATTGTCCCTTTCTTTGACTAAAACTTGTTCAATAATGGGGTCCTGAATAGCAAGACATTTAGTATTGAATGAAAGCCACAAATTCTTATTTAAAGCAATTGACCAAGTAAACATTGACCTGAGAGGTGGTCCTTTTAATTTATTACTTGAGGAACGAGAACTAGCATGGCAAATTAGGCTTAATGCATTTTCAAGCCGTGGACTTAATGACACTTGTAATATAGCTTGTCTATTGAAACTTAGAAGTTTAAAAAGATAGGTCACATTGTTATTGACTTGTTGAATGGTGGCACTTTTGACATAATATTATATATTATACATTCTATTTACTTTTGGTACAATGTTATATATTTTTTGTATAATATAATATTTCTTGTTTAATACAGTATTTTTGGAACCATACAATATGTGTTTAGATAAGACATTTCATAATGGTAAACATTTGGGAAATAACATATGGAATGTGAATTTGTTTCAAAAAAAGTAACTTGTAATTAAAGCTGTCATTTATATACACCATGACAGCATGATGTGCAAGGTATTCACAAAGTTACATACACATATAATTAAGAATTATTTATTTTTATTTTTATTTTACATTTGTTGACCGGGCTAGTCTAACTGGATATATTTCCATTTTCAGTTGAGGCCCAGGGAGATAAGCTCTAAGACAGATGAATGAAAAACTTAGTAATCAATACACAAAATATGACTAAATAAAAAATATTCATAATAGACAATGCAGATTCCAGGTACAACAAGAGAAAGAAAAATGACTAAATAGCAGCAATCATTGTATACAATGCATATTACAGGTTACAACATAAAATTCTGTGAAGACAAAAACAAAGTACTTATAGTGCAAGAATGCTTATACTATACAATATGCAGGTATAATGCATAAAAAGGACTAAAGTCAAAAGAGAAGACAGGTTAATTATATACAAATAAAAAATAAAAAAATATATTCTTCAGTAGGAAGTATTTACAGAGACTGGACACAGTGTAGTTTAGGAGGGAATCTGTATTTATAGGTAAAAGAATATATACTAGTTC
This sequence comes from Protopterus annectens, assembly GCF_019279795.1. Lineage (NCBI taxonomy): Eukaryota > Metazoa > Chordata > Ceratodontiformes > Protopteridae > Protopterus > Protopterus annectens. The sequence goes on from NC_056737.1 coordinate 908,086,897, forward strand.
ATGAGTAGTCTGGGATAGGCAGAGCTAAGTTTAATCAGATGGGTAGATGCCTAGTCAGGTTTGGTACAGGGGCACAACCAGTGTGTTCTAAGGTAGAGTTTCAGTCTGTGTTTGAAGAGTGATAGAGAGGGAAGAGAGGAAAGGTCACTGGGGAGACGATTCCAAGTTTTTCCAACAGTATTAGAGAAGAGAGATTCACCAGCCTTGTTGTTAGGTTTAGAGGTAAGTAGAAGATTTTTTTGTGAGGAACGTAGGGATTTCAGATTTGTATATGGAGTGATGAGGGTAGCTAGAATAGGAGTACTGGAAGGTTTATAAAGAGTTTTATGGACAATGGTTAGTTGATGGAATTTAATCATGTTTTGTAGTTCAAGCCATCCAAGCTGCTTTATATTTATGCAATGGTGGGTTCTGTAAGGGTTTCCTGTTTCACATCTAGCGATGTTATTGTAGGAAGTTTCCAGTTTGTTGAGGTTATTTTTAGAAAGGTTAGTAAAAATAGGTGAGGCATAGAGGAGAGTAGAGATTAGATGAGTGTGAGCTATGGTTGTTCTAACTGTGGGGGAAAGGTAAGGTTTAATCCTATAGAGGGAGCCAAATTTTTTGTTGACACTTTTTATTGTATTGTTGATATGGATGTCAAAGTTCAGATTGTTATCAATGGTGATACCCACTAGTTTGGTGGTTGGGTCTGGTGATATAATGGTACCATTAGGGGATGTAACTGAGAAATCAAATGGAGAGGACTTGTGAGTCGGATTAAAGAGGAGGAGTTTAGTTTTTTTGGGGTTCAAAAGAAGGCAACACTGTGTAAACCATTGTTCAACTGTGTTAATTGCCTTCTGGGTAAGAGAGAGAAGTTCAGATGTGGATTTGGCTGAGCATATAAGTGTGGAGTCATCAGCATATTGTATGCATGTGGCTTGGGGGATGGCTAGATGAAGGTCATTAATAAATATTGAGAAGAGGAGAGGACCCTTGAGGGACACCTAGGGTAACTGGTTGGAGGGTAGAAAGAGTCTTATGCCAAATTACTGCCTGTTGTCTTTTATCTAGATAGGACTGGAACCATTTTATGGAAGGTGCATCTAATGATAGGGATTCGAGTATGTTGATGAGAATCTGATGATTGACCATGTCAAATGCTTTGGAGAGGTCAATGAATAGTGCTGAGGAAAGGTTATTAAGGTTGCGGTTTTTGTTTATGCAATATGTAAATGAAAGGAGGGCAGTGGTAGTGCTGTGTGAGAGTCTGAAACCATGTTGACAGCTGGAAAGTAAGTTATTTTGGGTTAAGTGGTCAAGTAATTGCCTATGGATGCATTTCTCCATGATCTTTGCCAAAGATGAAAGAAGGGCAATAGGGCGTTAGTTGGAGAGCTCATTGGAGTGTCTGCCTTTATGGAGGGGGATAATATGAGAGACTTTCCATAAGCTAGGTATGTGACCTTTGGAAATAGTCCTATTGATCAGAATGGAAATAGGATAAGCTATAGCTTTGGCTGATAGCCGTAGAAAATCAGCAGGTAGTTGGTCTGCTGAGGGAGAGCATGGTTTTAGTTTTTGTATGAGGGTTAGAATATATATAGTTGGGACATGTTGCAAATGAAAAGGAGGGAGTGAGGTAGAGTTATAGGAAGGTAGAGTGAAGCTATTAGATGACAGCTGACTAGCTAATGTTTGCTTAGTATTAGTAAAGAAGGTATTGAATGTGTTGGCTGTATTCATGGGATTATTATGGTCAGTATTTTGAGGGTTAGGTGTGGTGGATTGACCTGGGTGGAGTAATTGGTTAATGCTAAAATAGAATTTTTGTGGGTTGTATAATTGCATATTGAATCAGTTATAACGACTTTAACAACATGCAGGGATGTTGTATATGTAATGTATAGGTTTACTTATACACATTAATGTCTATAATGAGAGGTTAACTTGATTAACAGTTTAATAATTTTTTATCATTCACAATAATGGAAATGATGCGGGAATTTTGTTGGGTACATGTGTGAGTTTCACCAAAGTACCGTTGTTTGTTTGAATTCAAGTTAAAGTGTAAAAGAAATTTTACACTTTTTTATTTTATTACTGTCCTTGTACTTTGAATGAACTGTGATGTTTTTTTTAAAAACAGCTGATAGTTAATCATGTGATTTGGTTTACTATTTAAACTTGAAAGGCAATTTGTGTGCAATTATCTGATGAAGTTGCCGTAGGACGGCAACGAGAAGTGCTTTATATTAAACGGCTTCAGTCTTTTTTATCTGGTGCTTCCTAGAGTCTGTTGGATACTTCTGTTTTATTTTTTGTATATGTCCATGCCCAGGGTCAGATGCACTGCTGCTACCTGAGCATATCTGCTGTACGGGCTATCCTCATGAGTACGCCCAGGTTCCATTACCCCATAGCCTGCCATGTCTGGCTGTGGACAGCTCACCTGTTGAGGGAGTGTGGAAGTACTGCCACTATGGCAGCACGATCACCCACTCCCAGGTTGGCTAACAGCAGATGATGTGGCTGACTTTCTTCCACAAGGATGTCATCCTCCTTAGCAGATGTTCCACCACAGACACCACTCATTCCAATGTGTCATTCTTCTGATTGATTGAATCAGCAACATGGTGGAGGCAGTCATGCATGTCAGCCTGTGCCACATCTGCAACCCTAAGCATTTCTCTGGAGCACCTATGGGAATGTGCCTGTGCCTTCATGATGGCCCTAAATGTATGTTGAGTGGCATGGGAAGAGACAACTGAATCATTTGGAGGATGGAGAGCAGGCCTTCTCCAAGCACCTCTAACAACCCCCCTCTGTGGCACCTCACTCACACTTTGGCTATGGCCAGAGTCAACAGGCACTGAAGGCACAGTAACTACACTTCCCTGATCAATTGTCTCTCCGTCCAACCTGTTCAGTATCTGTGGGCACACTGAAATGGGTAGGTGTAGGCCTACTGGCTGAGTCTGATGTAATTTCAGGGAATGGCTGTATTTCAACCTCAGTGTCATATTCAACCTTTGCATCCCATGACTGTGCTTCTGTTTGGCCACCATCATCATCAGAGTCTGCTGATAGTTTAACATAAAGTTTTAGAAGTCCCACACTTCCACTGTCTGGATCACCTATGATAATAAGCAACAAAGAGAGAAAAAATTAATACCAAAACTACTATACTCCAACATATGCTAACAAAATAACAGTTCTGGTGTTATTAGACTGTACAGCAATGCACACAACAGTCTGGAAATCAACATCATGCACTAAAATATTTCCTTGAATTGTTCATCGGTACTGATATAAAAATGTTTGGCTTACCATGTGCATATGAGGGTATCCTCAGCATGCCAGATGGTCTTAGAAGAAGTTAAGCAAAGGGTAAGGACAACATCATCATAATTAACCACAACACAGGGGGAATACTTTTCCCTGTGTATATGTCCATTGACTATACTTTCAACAAGAACTTGAAGACAACTTCAACCTGAGCTAATCAATCAGAATGTGTTATTTACTGTAGCAATCTTCAACCCCCCCCCTAAAAAATTCCTGTGAAACAGAAGTAACTTATCAATTTTAATTGTTTTAATATACAACAGTATTCAACAATTGAGATACAAGCTCCTTCCTGAAAGCTCTTCATGGGGCATGCTTGCTGTCCCTAAAACAGTAGCACCAATGTCAAGGACATACTCTTCTGCACTTTCTGGGAGCTGTCTGGATCCCTGACAGTGGACAGGAACTCTTCATTTGGTGTTAGTGGTGGCTCTGTAGCAGGCCCCCCCTGGCACCCATCTGATCATGGCCCACTGCAGCTTCTCTCCTTCATATTGATGAAATCATGTCAGGGACCTACTGCACATCTGCTCATATGTCCTGCTGCAGCCACCCATGGCATTAACATCTGAGTCAATCTGCTGCCAAATCTGCATTCTGCATGACATATCTCCATGTCCCTTTCAAATAAGATGGCAGCATGTTGCCTAAAAGCATCAACAATAACATGATTTTCAGCTTCAGTAAAGGGTGGTCTTCAAGGATTGAGTGACCTGGGTGGCTTAGTCCTAGGCATCCCAAAAGAAACAGGAGGGTAATGCACATAAGTATCTCATTGCTACAAAATAACTGTTCCCAGATAAAAGAGAAAATGTACCATTTCAGTATTACCCACTGGAGAAAAATAAAATAGTCTAGAGATCTGAAATATGAACAACAGGCTGGATGTAAAAAAGGAAAGTAATAAAACCAATATATATTGTTTGTGACATAACAGAAATTCAGCTCCCCCCCCCAAAAAAAAGACAGGCAAATGACACATTTTGCTAGCAAATTGTCTTTGAAATGCTAAAAGTGGTATAAAATGAGCTGTCCCTGAAATATGTCCACAGATTTAACACAGAACATTCCATTTTATGATATTGCCAGTCATGTCTACCTGTGAAATGCTCTGACAAACATGTCTCTATGACATCAGTACACTTCTAATTCATGCAGATAAAAGTGTAAAAGCTTTTGCTACAGATTTTTTTTAATTACATTCCAGCATATGTAGCATGTAGCTGACAAAATGCAAGCATGCCTTCTCAAGTTTAGTAACCCTCTGTGCAGATATATCCCAAAGTAATAGCCTCTTATCTGTGTTTTCCACATAAACGTTTCCTCTTATTCAGCTTCCTTAGCTACATGGTTGCCTTTTAATGGTGTAGATTCAGGGTTGTTAGCACAGTGAAGATGCAAATTAGGTCTTAACTCATTAGAATTGCTGAGTCCCAAATACTTTGTTCCATGTATCTCATGTAAACATAGTGCAGGCACTCCATCTGTGTTTGTTTTTAATGGATTGCAATGGTGAATGATTACTGGCTGGGAGAAGGAAAACACAACAGCATTGCAGGATGCCTTACATCCAGCGGTTGTGCCAGGTTAGGCTTACAAAGTGTTAGAAGTAAGGTTGGAAATGAAAGTAAGCAGCACACAATTCACAGCTTCTGTTCATTTAACATCCAATCTCTCCTTTATTTGTTGGCAACTGCATATGATATTATTGCATTTTAATATCCTCACACATTTTAAGGACAATGATACAGGATAGCTTACAGACTGCATGTCTCAGATTACTGGTCATATAAGAGAAGAATGACCAACAAATACAGAGATGTACGACAGAGCTGTATATTTGCAAGATATAGTCATAACTGGTTCTGTGATTACTTAGTGCACTACATTCAAAAAAGCTAAATGTACAAATAGCAGTATAGTTTCATATTACTGTACATCATGTTTATAGAGAAAAGAGGGAAACATTTTAAATTTTTTTTTCCAGGGAAATCTGTCTGTACCTGAAATAAGGAATATGAGAAGAGGTATGTTCAAATGCCAGAACTGCAATTTTTGAAATTATTTGTATACTGATGTTGAAGAAATAACTATCAATAATATTATTGTCAAAATTAGAGATAAGTATACTTGCAAATATAAGTTTATCATTTATTTATCTGTGTGTATGTCCTGCATGTCATTTTATATAGGACGAACAACAAAAAATCTATATAAGAGAATCTATGAACATAAATATGTTATCCAAGCTGGGAATGACCAAAGTGCTTTAAGCAAGCACTACAATTAAAAAAAAATGTAACGTGGACTTCAAATTTATTATATTAGACCATGTTGCTGAAGAAGAATTGGGGTATCTATGGCAAGTGAGGATGGATGTTGTTAACCACCTGGGTTAAATAATAGAGAAGATTTTATAGCCTATCTGAAAAACAAAGGGTTAAAGCATTGAGAAATCAGTTAGTTGAGTCCTGTGATTATGTGTTACATAAAGAGTTTGTAGTGTTGGTTGTATTCAGTCTGAAGAAGACTCAAGAAAGATTAAAGCACTTACTGAATACTTTGTTATTTTATTTTATGGTTATAAACAGTTTTATTAAAAGTGTCCTTAGTTTTCCTATCAGCTGTTTTGTTTTATTTGAATTTTGAAAGAACATATTCATGGTTTTGTTGATTATTGTAGATGATGTTTCAGATGGTTGGATGCAGAATGATTTAAATTCCTTGCTGCAAAGCTGTTTGTGTGGCAAAGAGGAATAAGGCACCCATCTTGTGTTTTGAAGGTTCATTTGAGTGACAGCTGAAATCCAGACCTATATAGAAGTATCTCATGTACACCAACATTTGTAGCATGTATGTCATAGATTGCTTTTCCTCATTTCAACTACTTGTCCTTTTTCTTTCTTTCTTTCCTTCTTGGTGGGGCCAGTGTTTGCTCCATGCACTACTTAGTTCAAACATGGGAAACAAAGAAAAATGAATGTCAGGTTTGGCTGTGCTTATCTTATTTGACCAAAGTGTGGCAATGCACAAACTTGACTAGTGGGGAAAACAGGAAGCATACAGAACACCCGCAGAACATCTGCAACAGGGCAGCTGTAAAAGGCAAAGGTCAAAAACAACACACTGTTGCAATTTCTGTATTTCATTGCACAAGTGTGCTTAGCAGAGCTGTGTGTTGTTGCACTGGGGTTAGGGTTCCCCAGCAGCTGCAGCCATTGAACACCTGCAGACAGGACTCAGACAGCCAATAATTGAAACTAGATGCATTCAATTATTTCTACTGAGCACTGCGCAAGCCTAAGCTGCGTTTAGCAGTGTTTAACACAGAGACCTTAAGAATGATTAGGAAGTTAGAAAACTGCATTTAACTAGTCCTGTTGCAGTAGGTGTAAGTGTAGAGCTGGAGTACAGATGGTCCTGGGTTTTAGCACTGGGTCTGCAACCTATTCTTACTGTTGTGACAATGCAGTTTATAGCAATGGACTGAAAAATAGATAAGTGTTATTTCAATATTTTTGTGGCAACAGGTGTAAATGTAGGACTGCCGTACACATGGTCCTGGGTCCTAATACGGGATATTCCATATACTTTTACTGTTGTTCCTCTTCCCATTATGATGACTCTCACATACAACACTTTAGATAATGGAGCTGATATGAGTTATATGTATGAGGGATAAGATACCATTATTCTGTTTTCAGATGTATGACTGAGGATGTACTGTCTACTATATTTCTGTAAGTATAATTCTGCTATCTGGACTTGCATGGCCTTCACAATTAACTAAGACACATACACAACTGAATCTATATCCAATAACTATGTCAAGTCAGACACATACATGAGTAACAGCTCAAATTGTCACCTATATTTGTGTATGATTCCTGAATATGTCTGCAAAACACTTCTTTTGTGGAAACATGGAAAATCAACACTGTGGAAGAAAATGTTTTGTCCCTTATGCCTAGGTTTGAATCCCACACTGTAAAAGTAAATGTTCCTGAGTGTATAAAGACAAAAAATGTCAGGTCCTTACATGTATGCCCTCAGTGCATGTCTGCAAACTTAACTCAATTAACAGTTACCATCCAGTTTCCAATATATATTTCCAGGCTACATCAGTAGACACCCCTCAAACTAAGTCCAAGTGTCAGATTAACCTTCCAATTTCAATTATTCAATCCCTCCCTGCTTGGCACTGCTGCACTCTGCTTATTACCCAAATGTGGTTGGCATCATTGCTCAGATTTGCACACTACCAGTAAATGTGATAACTGGAATTGGTGGGAAAAAAATCAGTTTCCATTGCTCTAGTTTGGCTGGTAGACATGACTAGTGTTAGAGATGAAGGTGCCAAATTTAGGGCACAGAGATGGGATATCCAGGAGGAGTCTAGGATATTTATTGGACCTCTGATAAAGTACCACTGCCAAAGGCTTTTGTAGGGGGGAACTATTCTGGCTCCCAGTGCAAGTTTTAGGCATGGAAAAGTTTAGACCAGGCTCTATTCTTTGCCACTGGTATCCCATGCACTGAAGAACAATGTAGGCATAATTTGAATAACCTACACAGGAGAGAAAAGAATACCTTTAACCATTAGTTACAGGAATTTGAAACTGCAGACATCCCACAGCTGTGTTAGTATGACAATAAGAGAGTACTTTTAAGACTAAAGAAAGCTAAATACAGGCAAGACTGATATGCATAATGCTCTTCTGTTATTTTCTGTTCTTTCCCCAACTCCCACCAAATGTGAGTTCAATTGACAGGCTCATGTTGCCCGATTGGAGAGACTGAGGGAAGCAAGTGGCATGTATGGAGCAGAAGTGAAGTGTTATTGTAGCAGTAAAGACAGTGTCTTTTATAGAGTTGTATCAAATTGAGCATGAATATCCCGACTATAAAAGCTAGTATGCATGCACTAGTCTGTAGCACAAACCAATTATAAGAGTCCAACATTAGACTTTCGTCAGAGGTTGTGAGTTCAAATACCATGATTTACAGCTATACAATAATGTTATTTCTTCAATAATATTTACATTAATTATGCTCATAAGCCTAATACTTATTATACAGCAGGAACTTCTTATTGTAACATTTGTTAATGTCTGTTATGTACTTCACAGCTAAAGATTCTAGTTGTCTACTGATGTACTATGTTCTTCATCTGTAAATATGTTGTAAGTAATTGCGATGTTAAATTGTTAATCGCTATGTAATCTAATGTAACTACTGTCTGTTTATTTTAACTGTGGAGCTTTTCTCCCCAGGCCACCGCTGAAAATGGACCTATGTCCAGTCGGACACTCCTGGTCAACAAATATAAATAAATAAATAAATAAAATAAATTAAATTAAAAACTCTGTACCAGTAGCATAAAAGCTCTGCAGTAAACTGATGTCTGTATAATTGTAACAGGCATACGTGCAATATATGCACATTTCTAGGATTACTTTCATCAGTCTGTAGTATAGTGTATATCTGTTAGGACATATACTTAAATGTAATACTTCAGATAAAAGAGTTGTATAATTGTATTAATGCACTGTATATCACATATGATGGTACTAATTGTATTTATTTATTTTTTCTCACTCCAACCCTTATGTCTCTTTATTTTCTATTACATGTTGTTAAAATTTCTCTATGTCATCCATGTGTATCACATCACTAAATGGTACACAGCACAGTGAGGTAGGCTAGCCCTAGTGGATCAGCCTGCCCCCACACCATCAGCTCCAGTACCAATGCCAAACATGTCTGGGAGCCAACATGGCAGCACTTTCTCTGCTGCCCTTGCCCTACCTGTGCCCTCAGGCAGTACTGTTTCAAAAGATGATGCAGTGGTACCCTCCAGGAGCAGTGGCAGAGGTGGTGATTTTGTCAGAGAGTTGCTAGGGATGGTGTGTAAGCTCATGCACCTCACTGTTGTTGTATGGCTATGCTGGATGGAGAGCCTGTTCTACCTCATGGTCCATAGGAGATTTCAAGCACTCCAGCTGCCAGCAGACTATGTGGACAGTTATGATAGTCCAGTGGCTGAGGACTCAATTCTCTCTGAAGTACAGGCTAACACAGAAGGTCTTTGGCTAACAAAGTTTGCAGATGATTGCAAACTAGGAGCCATAATCGAAACTCCTAACGATGTGGACATCCTACAAAAGGGCCTCACTGAGACAGATGCCTGGTGTCAAAGCCATGGCCTCAAGCTCAATGCCAAAAAGTGCATTGTCACCCCCTTTGGTAAAAACTCTGTACCCATGAACTATTACATAGGCAGTAGTATATTTAACAACGAAAGCATGATAAGAGACCTTGGGACACAGGTGGACAGCAATCTCTCCTATGATAATCACATCGCCACAGTAGTCAGGAAATCCTTTTTCATGGCACACCTCATCACAAAAGGTTTCTCATCCAGGGAAAAAAGAGGTCATTATTCCCCTCTACTCATCACTCATTAGACCCATTATAGAGTACAACGACCCTTTTGGTATATACCTCACAAGACATCTACAACAACTGGAAAGGCCACAGAAATACCTCACAAAGAGGATTACCGGTCTCAAACAGATGCCCTATGCAGACTGTCTCAAAAAATCTCCAGCTTTACTCCGTCGCATATCGCCTACTCAGAGGTGATCTCTGCCTAACCTACAAAGCTATGTCAAACCCAGAGCTGTTGGACATGCTCCACTTAAAAAAATCCGAATTCCTCCGAGGTACATGCTCTAGGGACCTAAACCTTGTCACCACAATAAGCAGAACATGCCAGAGGGATAGATTCCTGTCCCAGAGACTTCCCATACTCTGGAATAAACTACCTATTGATATCAAACAAAGCTCCTCATTAGCACTCTTCAAGAAAAATCTTGATGATTGGATGGGAAATAGGAAATTCACCCCAGGGATCACCTCTGTGGCTCTGCTTGACAGTGGCACAGGAAAATAATTTTCTTGGGTGGCAAAAGCCAGGGTACCTTTTTGGCTGGGCTTGTACAGGCCCCAGGGTTGATAGCCTAGTACCTACCTATGAACCTCTTAACCTATGTCTCCAAGCTTGATGCCCATAAGCCTGCATTGTCCCTTCCTTCACCCTAATCATGGTGTCCCCCAACTTTTTGTGTCCATCACTGTCCCTGTCTCTTGTCTTGTATGTTTGCATTTGCTTCCTCATCTACCTGACTTACCTGACTCACACATACCTACTTCCCTTACCCAGCAGTCCTCTCATACTGAATTTAAAAAAATGGGCACCTGTCCCACAAAAAATTGTCCCGTACATAGCTCTACATTTTGCACATGTGTCTTCTTGACACACTTGATTCAGTCCAATTGATTATATAACATGATTGCATTGTTGTCACCCCTCTTTGTGGTGGTGACGATCCAAAGTCAGTTAATATGCTGCACTTATTTTCAGTTTACACTGTTAAATAAGTGACTAGCTGTTTCTTTCCTCCCTCTTGCACATTCCATTATTGCTTTCTCTTTGTTCTTCCCCTGTTTGCTCCCCATTTCACCACTTTCCTATCTACCCTATTTTAACACCTTTAATCTGGAAAAAATAGAATCAAACACAACGCACATAAGTAGCAGAACAAGCAATGGATCTGTTCACTTTTTGGGTTCTGTGTTTGAGCAGAGTTTTGCATCATGCAGCAATGTGCAGTGATTGTGAGTGGCAGTAGAATACTGTGGTTATCTCCACACAATGCTCTGTAACCCCTCTGCACTATGCCAACACACAGCAACACATGTAGTATGAAGAATTCATGTGATTGTATAATCACTGTTTATTTAAAAGTCTTTAAAAGTATTTGATACACCTGGACTCACACCCAGTATCATCTGGGCTAAAAAAGAAATGTGTCAATGCATTTATACCTGCTACCACAGAGTCATTTAAACAGCAGGTGTGTTTCATAGACTCAGTACTTACTCTTAGACTTTTTGCAATGTGGATTGTATTTGCCCGCTGCTTAACTATGTGCAAACATGGAAAGTATTGAAAATGTGTATCTTGCATGCACAAACACTTTGCCAACCAGCACACTAACTAGCTGCTCACCGTGCTATAGAAAAGTAAATATTACGTATTACTGCTCTTTACTGACCATTTCTGGTCTATGATATGAAGTGACATATGGGAATATAACAGACTGAAAGTCCTGTCTAAGAATATGTCACATATTTACAATACAGCCATGTGTTGCCTTCCCCTAAGCACTGCGACTCTGTTGTCTCAGTACTCTTTCTACATGTATATCACCTACACTACAGAAATTAATATCAAATGTTGTGTGATAAGCAATGCACATCAATCTGGTAACATGCATAACTAGAATTATTGGCCCATAATCATAAAAAGCCTTATCTGCAAGGCTAGGGAAGGAATCAGCATGGACCTTATCCAAAGAGACATTGGTGACCTTCAACACATTTGACCTGATCCATTTTGGTTTTGTCAAGAGTAGATCCTGCTTATTAATCTTAGTGGACTTCTTTGATACTGATCCCAAAGACCTGGATGAAAGATAAAAGGACATACTGCCTGTGTTGAGTTGTACAAGGCCTTTGACACTATCCCCCATTTAGGTATCATAGATAAAATCTCCCATCTGGGGATTAACCCATACATTATTAGATGGGTAGCCAAATAGTTCATGGACAGAACACACACTGTCATAGTTGGGGATTTCACCTCTACCATTAGATGACTTACCAGTGGAATGTCTCAGGCATCTGTGCTGGGCCCTCAACTGTTTGGAAACTATTTGTCTGAAGTCCAGGCAAAGATAGATGGCCTGTGGCTTACCAAGTCTACAGATGACTGTCAACTTAACACAGTCATATAGAGTCCCCCAACTATGTAAACATATTACAGAAAGGGTTGATACAGACAAATGATTGGTGCAAACTCATGGACTGAACCTTAAAGCAAAAAATGCCTCATTGTCCCCATTGGCAACGAAGTACCCCTGCTAATTATGATGTGATATGATATACATCAGAATATGCAGATGAATGGACTGTAAGGTTAAAATCAATAACATTTCAGTTAAAACCAATATCTGAACATCACACAAAGTAACACAAAATAGCTTTATTCATGACACACTGCAGAGTTTTTGAGTCAAACACATATTTTTCAATGCAAAACAGTTACATCAATTAACTCAATAGTTTAATAAAATTTTGAAATATAAGTAGTATCATATAGCATTACAAGTATTTAACCCTTTAAATGTAGGATAATATTTCTATTGAAATGTACGTATACATCTAAACCACAAAATAAATTACTCAATTACAACTATAAATATATCTTCTATAAAAGGACAACTTCTATAAAAAGGACAGCTACTGTAACCTAAATAAGAACTATATCAAAACTATAATATAAATACATATAAAATAGCATTAAAAACATTTCACAAAACCATTTTCAACATACAATATAAAATGCCATAAAATTCTGTTAAAATATTAAATATGAGATGTTTAGGCTTTAATATGAGTTTTACACTATTCATCTTATTCAAACCAGGTGGTATATCAGCCCTAAAATAATTTACCTATCTATATTCTGCAGTTTCAATTTTAGTAACAATATCTCCTCATCAGTGATTAAGATATATTTTTCTAAGACTCTAAACTTAAATACATGTTAATTACCATAATGAAAGATGTGTTTGTATAGGGTGTTTGTGTCAGTCACTCTACGAATAATTGAAAGATGTGATGCTATCCTATCAGTGAGCTTTTGATTTGTATTACCTATATAGAAGCAAAGCATGTACATTTTTTACAATTAGCAAGATAGACCACATTATCAGTACTACAAGTAGCAAAAGTATTAAACAGGAACTTCTCACTAGAAAGTGGATGCACAAAATCTATACCAACTTTAATATAATCACAATAAATGCAATTATGGCATGGAATTGTTTGTTTTTGTCTGAAATCGGAGGCACTTGTTGCTTAAAATTCCTATATTTATAGCATAAAAGCTATTTCAAATTCTTCTCTCTTTTATATATAAATTGTGGTATTTCTCTTGCCAACTTCTTTAAATCATTATTTGATTGCAAGATAGTCCAATTCTTTTCTATAATTTTCTTTACTTGATTTGTACATCTGTTATATTTGGTTATATAACCAAGAGACAAATTTCTATCATTTGATTTTTTATTATTATTTTAAACTTGATTGTTATAAAGATAAGGTTGAGCTATTCCTTCCCATTCTGAGGTCACATATGGTATATTTTTATCAATTAGTGTAATACTATATCCCGTAGAACAAAAAGCTGTTACCATGTGATCAATTTCTGTTTTAAAACCTTAATCCATGCTATTAAGTCTACTTGCACATAAGAGCTGACTCTTCACAACACTGCTATATACATGTCTAGGATGCATAATGTTGGCATGCACATACCTATTTGTCTGCTCATTCTTCCTATGTATAGTAGCATGTATCTCACTATTGTTAATAGACTGTCAAGAGAATAACAAATATCTGCAGGGTATTAGTATCACCAACCCAGAGGAGAAATATATCATCCAAAAATTGCTTATAAAAAATCAGTTGACCATTTTTAAAAGTAATTGTGGATGAACAAAATGGATCCAGGAACAGAAAACAGCGACACTGCAGTAAATATCCAAATAATGTATTTGTCCACAAAAACAGAGATTAAGCACTTTCGTATAAGTACTTCATCAGATTCACAACACTAAACACATCCAGCACACTTAAATACCCCACCCTTAAAACCCTAACCAAAAAAAAAAAATAACAAAAACATTAACTTACATCATAAATATACTTTTCCTCCCATCTAGTCAACACAAGATTTGCATAACTGTTTGCTATTGGGTACCCATTGTTATCCCCAGTAGCCGATGGTAAAATACATCATTAAAAGAGAATACAATATTCTCTAAAACTAATTCCGGCATACAACAAATCAAAGAGATTTTCTTCACTGAGTAATCACTGTGCTTAATTAAAAACTCCCTTATATACTGCACCCCTATATCATAAGGAATAACAGTGAAGAGGGATTTAATATCCATCGTCACAAGAAACATTTCATTACATGAGTTAGCTTCTAGAAATGTTTTCATAGCAATAAGAAAATCACTGGTGTCTCTTATGTGGCTATTACTGTATTGTTAGTAGAGGTTTCAACTGTTGTTCAAGATATTTAGATATAGCTGTAGATGCCCATTGTCCACCTGAAGCTATTGGTCTCAAAGGGGAGTACAGATTTTTATGAATTTTTGGAAGATTGTAGATTATAGGACATACTGGATGAACAACATAAAGGTAATTTAATTAAAGACTCCATAAGAGTGATTTCACTTTATAAATTATATTAGTAACATCATTTTTATTAATCTTCTTAAAAGTATGGCCATCCATTAGAAGTTGACTCATCAAATTATTGTAGTTTTCAACATCCATTATTACAATTTCCCCCTTTATCTGCTTGTTTAATCACATCATCCCTAGTACACAAAATAAACAGTGCTTTCCATTCTTCTTCCAAGTCCTGAAATAAAAGCAGATGCCAAAGTAAAAACTATCATTGTATCTAGATATAAAATAAACCAAATGGCTCCTCTATTAAAACACGTACTTTATTCAAAAGAAATACTAAATAACAAAGTAAAACTGAGCACTTTCATCCATTATAATAAGGACTTCATCAGAGTTTAGTTTTTACTATCTAGTTTTTACTTCAGCACTTGTATTTAACCAAGGAAGTAGAGCTACCACAGGGTGGTTTGATGTTCATGGCATGAGTATGCAATGAGCTCACCCTGCATCACCATGTACACATGTAAACTCCATGTAGACTTTGCATGAAGTCTACATAGAGTTTATTGAATCCCAGGGTTCCAACATCTACCACATATAGTCAGTTTAGCCTAACCTAGCATTAGTCCTGGTGCCATAGTAAGAAGCCCTCAATAACAGCGGGGTATGATGCTATTTTGACAGGGAACAGCACACAGTTTACTATTTTCAGCCCACCTCCACTAAATACACTGATGATGTAGAGAAAATCTGCTTTGGCCTTTGCATCAAAATGTGACCATTCCAACTCAAATTACTGGTGCATCAATGAAGCAAGATGCATCAATGAACCAAGATGACTACAGTCAGAAAACACATCTTAAGCTAACACTATCTACAGAGCTAAAATTGGCAGGAATTGAGAAGAATGATACTTGAAAATTGGCTATTCCATATCAGTATCTAATGCTGCTCTGTTACAGTCATTAACTTAGTACTATAATTTAAAACACAATTATTTTAGCCATTAACTTACATATTTGTCAGTAATTTCATAAAATATTCACTGCTGATATCCCTCATCCTATCATGTATGTGGCTGAATTCCCATACAGCTGAAGTGGAAGAAGTTCTAGAAAGACATGCTTAGGCTACCTCAAAACACTGCTGATCTCTCCATTGCATGCCTTACAGCTTCATTCATCAATCCCTTTTGAGGCAGAGGATATTTCATTATATGCTGAAGTGGTAAGAGGATTTTTTACTTTATGCTCACTTATTGCAGCTCAACATCTATTCCCCTAACTTCTTTTAAAATGTGTTATGTAGTTAGTTTTATTAAATAATCCCCTAGCTATTCCTGAAAAAACAGTCTTAAATGAAACTTCATATATTATAACTTCTTTATTTAAGAATTGTTGACAATATCAAAAATTATGAGGGGAGAAAAAAATCAAGGAAAGATTTTAAATATTAATCTTACAAAATTGAAAGTTTTTAGAATAACATGTTTTGCTTTGACATGCATTTTCTGAAGGATTTGACATCTAAAACTCAAATATATAGCAGTATCTAATGACTGCAGTCCTCAATGTTTTACCAGAAAACTATAAATTTTTCAAGGAAGAGACCAGAAATATGAGACAAAATTCTGGATATTCTGTGAATTGAAAGGTATGTGATCCATTTCCAGCAATTTAACATGTATACTCATTTTCTTGGGATGTTGAAAGATTAAAAAGAATTTATATAACAAACATTTAAGGAATATATTCAAGACTAAATTAAAATAGTGTTAGACATAAAAACTAAAACTATTCCAGAATCCTAGATTTCTTTTCTAATATAAATAATAATCCAGCTAATGTCATTCATATATAAGATCATTAGAACTTAATTTGTTCCCCCTGAATTGTGTTACTGGAATTACTCAACAAAAATAAATGAGGAAGAAATTTCTGAGAAAAGTAAGAAACTATCCCTAAAACATGCAGGAAAATCAACATCCTTTCTATATTGGAAGATTTATACATGGAAATTTTTACACAGAGTTTTTCTAACACCCCACAAAATTGCTGTTATATATAAATCAAAAAATAAAATGATGGAGATGTAATGAAGCCCTTGATGCAGACCGGGTTCATATGATCATAACATGCAACTTAGTGTCATCTTTCTGGACTGATTTTAGAAGCTTTTGCCAGGCATTGTGGTCAGATAATTGTACTATTACAGATTCCTTGATTTTGTTCAATGCCCCAATCCCAGAAGTTATTCCATTATTGCAAATACCTTTTCTTTCGTCTGTCCTAGTTATTGCTAGGAAAGTTGTAACTAAAAACTGGAAATGTAAAACTACTCTTTCTTTTACTAGTGAATTTATCTGTCTAGCTAAATCTATTTGTAAAAAATGAATTATCGACCATAAAAATGAGAACTAGAAATGTAACTCATCAATATATAGCCTGGCAGAAATGTAATGATCTATTAGAAAAGAACTAATGGTTTGGTGTATTTGATTCTTGTCATGAACTTATATAGTTTTTTTTGTTTGTTTCAAATTGTTGAATTATTGTTGGAATATGTAAAATCAAATAAAAACATTAAAAAAAGAAGACTATATCATTCTCCTTCCATCATGGCAGCAAAATCTCAAGCATAGATTATCTTCCCATTGTGATTTAGTTTCTTTCTCAATTATTGCAGATCTTTATAAGGCCTGCATCTGTGCTCTAAATGAAAGTTGGGACAATGTCAATGTCCAGCAAGCTGTATCCACTACTACCTCCTGAATGTTGAACTTTGTAGCCAATATTCATCAAGGACACACTTTTCTGCACCTTTGTATACCCAGGCAGATATTCTTTCACTTTGCTTTATTTCCTGAATCTTCAAGAGGTGCTTGTCTATCTTTACAATCAAGTCATCTGCATGATCAAAGTGGCCAAAGTGTCATTATAACTGCCACTCACCATTCCAGATTCCTCTCTGAGGTGTCTAGAATACTATATGGAAAACATTACTGGGAATGTACATGTGTACAAGACAGGCATTTCACATAATGTCCTTGCACACCCTCAGAAAGAAGTTGATGAGCTTTATAAGCAACCTATTTTTATCATTTGCTCAGTTAGTGTGTTAATGAGTGAATCTGTTATGGGAAGCCAGGGACTGGAATTCTGGGGTACTGATGGCAACACTCTGCCCTGCAGAATTGAATGGTATACATTTTGTTTCATTCCCTCTGCTTTCACTATATGCATTTCCACATGCTGCAGATTTCATCTATGGCATCCCGAGTTAATTATAACATATGCATTCTTTATTACACTGAACAGTCATTGGCTGCCTGGATTTATGCAGCAGACACTTCTACTGTACCACTAGGTACAAATTATGAATGCCAGTCTCATCCATTGGTGTATAGACTTATAAACATTAACAGTGCAACAGTGTACCAGTATGGTAACAGAATGTAAAACCCGGTCTTATTCGTTGAATTGATGACAGCAGCACAAAATCAGTAATTTATGGCAGTACTATCTTCAAATATCAAAGAACAGATTTATTCCAGAAGTACTCATGAATTTTGTTTTCTTTGTTCCTGGTAGCTCTGTTCAGTGTAGCAGCAAGTCAAATGTTGCTTTACATTGCATCTATCTATTGTTTTTATCATTGTTATTATTTTTGAGTTGAGATACATTTTTAAGGTGTAATGCATTTGTCAGCTGGTTGGATTTCTTTTTCAGTAGTAGTTAAAGGAGATGACTTTCTCCTGTGATACATCTAGGTGGAAGTTTAGTTCCTAAGTTAAGTGTTGACTTTGTCATATCTTGATCAGTATCAGAAGGAAATGGCAATGCAGTAGCAATGCAAAAAATAGCAAGGAAAAGGTTGTGCAGTGCAGCAAGAAAGTGATTAGGTATGCAATAGCAGCAACATAACATGGATCTGCTGACCCTAAGGATAAATAAGTAGCTGATTTATTTACAAAAGTAGCAAGCATCATGCAAAGAAGTGAACTATGGAATGGTAGATCAGAAAACCTAGGCCCAGTGTTTTACAAGTAGCTTAAATGCAGCAATTCAGGTCCAGACATGCATACATGTGCAGCTCCTTTCTAACATAGTAACATTTGAGAGACCCAAAAACAGCAAAGTCTCTACCACTTTTGTATCATAAGTGTGAAGCTAGCAGCACAGAACTGTAGCTCTGCCTATAATATATTATCCTTAATGGAAATTGAACTTAATTTTTGAAAAAAAATACTCAAAATATATGAGAAGATATAAAAGTATAGGACTTTTATTATTTTTCAAAAATTAGTACTGATAGACAAGATTTTATTATTTTTTCATGTCAAAAAGTTTTCTACAAGGGATCCAAGTATGAGCAACTTGAAAAACTCACATCAGGAGAGTGTGGTAAAGAAGGAATTACAAGCTATAATAACAAATATTCAAGAGTTATCTTTTAAAATGGACAAACTAGACAACAAAATTGACATTATAAAGCAGGACTGTAGCAAATAGTTGGACATTCTAAATGATCTGATAAGAAAACATTCTGAACAAATATCTTCTATTGAAGAAACAGTAACTGATTTAGATGGCAGATAGACAGAATGTGAAAGCCACAATGATTTTTTTTTAAAGCAGAATACAAAACTAATAGAAAAACTGGAAAACCTAGAAAGTAGGTCAAGGAGAAATAACATCAGAATTTATGGAATACCGGAAAAAGAAAAAGACAATAATATGATAGAATTTCTTAACAAGTGGCTACCCACAGCATTAAATCTGCCAGGATCTCTTTCATTTAGAATTGAAAGAGCTCACCAGTCATTATCAAAACCAATTTCAACTAGAATGTTTTCTAACCCTAGATCCATCATTGTCATACGTTTGTCCTCCCAGGATAAAGATTTCCTACTGAAATTTTCTTGGACAAACTTTCCTATTAGGACAGGGGAAAAAAACTTTCATTTTGACAATGATTACACTCCTTCTGTCACCTCTAGAAGAAAAGAATGTGTTTCGTTTAAAGTCTCTCAGAAAGGCTAACATCAAGGCTAAAATACTTTCCCTGCCATAATAAAAATATTTCTATAAAATGGCGAGAAGATCTTTAGTTCATTACCAGAAGCCATGGATTTTATCCAAAAGAAAAAAAATACTAACTGATATAGAAGATATGGATTGGTCTACACAAAGTCTGAAGAGACATGCAACAAAAATGGATGGACTGGCAAGGAAGGAGCAAATAAAGACTAAAGGACTAATAAGTAAAATATTGTTAGGTTAATACTTTGCTGCAAGTCTCATTACTTAATTTATATCTGAGGAACATCAACAAGGTAAAGGTAAAACTTTCTTTCTCTTTTTTCCCCTTTGTATGTGTATTCTTAGATGGTTAAGTTAACACATTAATATGCTTACTAAGAGCATAGAGTTATTCAATAATAGTATTGCTAAAGGATATCTGATGGAAAAATGTATATGCTCATGTGTGTGAATGGTGGGGTAATGCTATACTGCATTTTAAATATGCTTTTATGATCACACTACATAGGGTTCTTGTATTAAATTGCTCTTATTAGGTGAAGTTTAAACAGATATATTATGCCCTATTGATGATATGAATGAAATGTCTATTTTAGGATCAGTATTGGTTAGTTATTTAATTAATTATGTATCTGGCTATGATAAAGTAATAATTGATGTATACAGGCTGAATAACAGTTATAAGCTGTTTTACCCTAATAGATAACTTTAAAAAACAATATGGGTACAACATTGTGTTTTAAATGGGAAATATGTATTTATTAGCCTGGGTTTAAATATAGGCTGTTGATAATTTGTACTGTAGAGGCCACTCAAGCGTTTTGTTTCTCTCACAGGAGAGAGAAAAGCTTCATATTTTATATTTCCTGCCAAAAGGCATTTTTTTAGCTTCTGTGACTGTTTTAAATGTGCACGAGCATGTACAAGGCAAGAGCAATGAGTTTCAGAAGCTAGAAGCAAGAAAACACAGAGCGATGATGTCATGTGACCTTTCAACACATACACAGCTTTAAAACGCAGAACTAAAGCTGGAAATAAAAAACGGAAGGGAAAAGAAGTGAATCTAAAATGTATGCCAGGTTTAAAAACTTCTAAAGGTATGAAAATGTTATAAATTGCATTTTAAAGAATCCAGAGAGTTAATTTTGTGGGTGTATGTTTAGTTAGAGGCAAAATCAATATATTAAAGCTAATATATGACTGCTATATAACAAATAAGTGCATAAAAATGAGCAGTAAAGATGTTGACAGATATAATGCTATTGAATGAAGATGAAATAGGAATGTGGATTAAATAGTCAGCATGTGAAATGGATAGAAACTTTAGTTGCAAGCAGGGCATTATTATTGCTGTATTCATAACAAAGCAGACTTTTCTTCAATAAGGTCATGTCTAAGCACAAGATAAAATGTATTACATTTAATAGCAGTTGCACTGTTAGATGTAATGAAATGATTCAGCTTGTTAATAAGATTACACATGCAGAATGTGATAAATGAGTCTAATATAATAATAATTAGTATAAAAATCATACTTTTAAACTCCTTAAACATTATCAACAAAGCAATGTTTTTTTTTTCTTTTCTCTCTCTCTTCCTGTCACTCAAGAATGTTGACTTTGTATGAAGCAACACATTTATAAATATTATAATTTCATAGTTATAAATACAAAAATAACTAAGTATAAGTAATATAGGAGATTTTGTTACAGTTTCATGTTAAGATTGATGTTATATGGTGAAGATCACCTCACATGGCTACTATACAATTTATTTATATGCACTATCAGAAATGGTTCCATTGAGTTTATATAGTGCAAGTCTTAAATTCATGTTTGATCGAGTTACTTTTAAAGTATGTTATTGTTTACACATTGTGTGATTAAAGCAGAAGCTAATCATGATATAATTGGTGTGTAAAAGGAGTAAAATGGGTGGTCTGGTTAAACCATTAACCAAACCTGGAACATTATGTTCCATGTTTGTATGTTTATATAGTTATTGGTTTCAGAAGTCATTGGCACAAGTTTTTGATTCATCCATGATAAATAATTTCAAGATATACTTTAATCAATTATATATGAGATGTATTATAGATGTTCTAAACATCATCCAGTTGCATGATGCTTTATAAATGCTTATCGTTAAATGTAAATGGTTTAAATATTAACATCAAAAGAGCTGGTTTGCTAAAGTTTTTCAGAATACATAAAGCACAGATAATTTTCTTGCAAGAGACCCATTTATTGAAGAAAGATTTACTGAATTTCTCCTTTAAGGGTTATAGAGTATTTGTTGATTCTTGTTATAAGTCCAAAAGAAGAGGCACCCTTATATTATTGATTAACACTTACACAACACCTAAAATATTAAGAACATTTTCAAACATTGATGGAATGTTAAGTCTCGTGGTTCTGGAAATAAGAAATGCTATACATTAGTAAATTCTTATTAGATACCTGGGTTAGGAATTAATATATAAATAAATATCTAGATATCATTACAGTACATGCAAAGGGAGAAATTATATTGGCGGGATATTTCAATTGCTTATTAACAGAAAAAGACACTTCTAGAAGCAGTAAGGTTAAATTAACAACACAAGCTAAGAAACTAAATAATTTCATTGCCTCAATGAAGTTTAGAGACATATATAATTTAAGAATACAAAATTCACTTAACTATACACACTATTTATTCAGATTTGGCACACAAACAAATGTTAATGAGATTTTTGTTTCAAATAGCATTTATTCAAAAATAAGTGATTTTATGATAATGTCATGTCCACTTTCTGACCATAATGCCATTTTTTTAGTTTGGTTGTGAAGAATGATGATTTGATAATTTTACAAAGAATTCCAGTATATATAACAAAACTAAAAGGCTTTAAAGAGTGGATTTTAAAAGAAACAGATATATTTGTAGAAATCAACAATAATGGAGAGGTATCAGACATCATATTTTGGGATGCATTAAAAGTTTACCTATATAGTAAAGTCAAAGCTTGGTACTTTCAAAAAAGAAAGGAATGGGATAAAGAACTTTCAGAACTACAAACCAAAAAATACTTAGAAATACTAAATTATAAAATTGCTATAAACTTAGAAAAAATAAAATTACAATCCTATTCTGTAAACCCTAGACATTTACATAAATTGTCTATCAGATCAAAGCAAATCAATAAACAAAATCATATCAATGAAATCAAATATATAAGTAATAGCTCAGTTAAAAGAACAACTGATCTAAGTGGTATATTAGAAGCATTTAAAATGCATTATAGTTCAAATAATGACACACAGTCACCTCTAGAGACAGATAATATAATAGATGCATTTCTTCAGGAGAATATAAATACTAAATTATCAAATCAATAAAAACAGTATGCTAAATAAACAAATAGCACTAACAGAAGCAAAAGAACAAATTAAAAACCTGAAGGTCAATAAAGCCCCAAGGACTAGATGGGATAATCCCAGAAATATATAAGATTCTTGCAGATTACATAATAAAGATTTTATTAAATACATTTTCTATGGTTAAACAAGAGTTAACAATTTCCCCTTCTTGGAAGTACTCCATAATTTCTCCTATCTTGAAACAAGGCAAAGATCCTAAATTCTGTGCATCCTACAGACCTATTTTATTATTAAACATTAATTATAAACTTTTTATGTCCATCTTGGCTAAGAGACTAAAGCATATATTATCTAATTTAATACATTATGACCAGAGTTTATCTTACGTAGGAAAGTACATGATAATATTGTTAAATCATTATCTTTAATAGATATTGTGAAAAAAAAAGCAATTAACTGTTATAAGTTTTGCTATAAACAAGGTGTTAGACTCCATTAGTTGGTCATATTTGGAAAAAAAATTTAACGGGTATAATTTTCCCTCAGATTTTACTCACTTAATACTGAAATTATATAATGAATCAAAGGCATATGTTAAAATTGGTTCATGCTTATCACCTCCAGTAAGAATTCAGAAAGGGACTAGACAAGGATGCCCGATTTTCCCATTACTATTTGCCGTATCAGTTGAACCTTTTGCTTCATACATTAGAAATGACACAAACATGAAAGGATTTTACTTAAATGAGGAATACTGTCCAAAAATCCAGCTATTTGCAGATGATATTGTATTAACCTCCAGTGATATAGACACTTCTATACAATATATTATAAATGGTATGACTCAATTTGGGAAAATATCAGGACTAAAATGTAACCAAAATAAAAACCGAACTTTATTACTCAATAAGAAAATAAATAGAAAGCTACTAAAGTATATTACATTTAATTGGGGAAATGATACAATATTCTATTTAGGGATTTGTATAAAGACCACATGGAAAGAGACTATTACATAATTTAACTAAGAAATGGAACAAACTGTTTCTTACTATGGAAGACAAACTTACTGTAATAAAAATGGTTATTTTACATAAAATCTTATTTTACACACAATCACTGATTTTACTCCCACCTAAAAAATTATTTAAACAATATATTCTTTACTACTTACATTTCTTTGGTTTCCACAAAACCAAGAATAACATACAAATGGCATGCAAGCGCTTGGAATAGTAATGGAATTGGATTTCCTAATATAGAATTATAATCCAAATCTGTTATTATCAACATAATTTTACACTGGATAATGTCTACATATACCCCTAGTTGGAAACAACTGCATGAGATCCATATAATTGCCACCAGAAATGTTGAATCCCAATTTAATGAATCATTCGGAATCAGCAAAATATACTGGATACTTTGTGAGTATATTCTATATAATAAGAAATGTAACCATTTCTCATATGGTATAAATCAAATATTTTACATATTCAAAAACATAATAAATAACAATTGTAACTTAAAACAAACACCTTTTCTTATATTTCCCATAGCATACATTCCAGATTGTTTGAATTTTTTAAATATTTAATAGAATGTTGAACTTTACAGAAAATCACTTAAAATTCTGGCATCAATTCATAGATAAAAAGAACATTCAATCAATGAACTTCCTTCTAGCCAGATTTAATGTTTGCCAAGATAATTGGCTATGTCTTCAATCATTGTGGCAATTTATTGAAGGTAAAATGACAGTATTAATAAATCTAAAAACTGATGTTATACCAAGGTTGTTACAACTATTCATTTTATGCAATTCGATGAACATTGAACAGAAACTGAGCATATCAACTATATATTAAATCTTATGAGATGAACTGCTTACATTTGACCCAGTTTTTTGGAATTATTCAATGA
Source organism: Protopterus annectens (assembly GCF_019279795.1). Classification (NCBI taxonomy): domain Eukaryota; kingdom Metazoa; phylum Chordata; order Ceratodontiformes; family Protopteridae; genus Protopterus; species Protopterus annectens. The sequence continues at coordinate 908,111,888 of NC_056737.1, forward strand.
AAATTAATGGCAAACCTTTTTAAATGAAAATAAGAAATAGCTACTAAAATCAATTAATAACACCTCATCACCACTATACTGGAAATTATATACCTGGAAATGTATCCATAGACGTTTGTATACCCCACATAAAATTGAACTCATAACTAAAAGTAAAGACAGTAAATGTTGGAGATGTGGTGAAATTCTTGATGCCACTTGGTTTCATGTGTTCAGCAAATGTAAAATTCTCACAGTTTATAGGAGTGATTTTAGACATTTTCTAAAAGCTTTATGGTCAGATAACTGTCAAATCACTAGTTCTTTGATAGTATTTAATGTACCTACCCCAAGTGTGATTCCTAAACATCAATTATCTGTACTCTGGTCAATTTTAGCGATTGGTAGAAATATTATATCGAATTGGAAACAAAAGCAATAGTTTATGTTTGCTGAGTTTATTATATTAGCAAAATCTGTATGTAAAAAGGCAAATGCAAACCATTTGTTATAGAACATTTAATGTAACACATAAAAGAATAGTGTGGCAAAAACTGCAAAATTTATTAGATAAATATTGATACGTTTTCATGGATAAAGCAAATGTTTGCCGTGGATGATTGTATATAATGTAAATAGTTATTTATTCAGTATCTATTGTACGTCTGAAATATTTTGATTGTTCATGTTTAATAGAAAAACAAAATAAAAATGTTTTGAAAAAAAAATAAATGGGAAGCAACCAGATGAATGAAATACTCAGAAAGGAGAAAGAGCAAACAGAAAACCAATAAGTAGCACAAAGATAAGGGAATAGTGATGTGGGGTTTGGGGTGGACAGTTATTATTATGATGATTATTATTATTATTATTATTATTATTATTATTATTATTATTATTGTTGTTGTTGTTATTTATTTATTTTTTGCAGGACAGGCAGACATTGTTTAAGAATGGCAGAGTCAGAGGATGGCAAGGGGAAGTTGTGAGTAGGAAGCAGGATATCAGGATAGCAGCAGAGGCAAATAAACAGATATTGAAGACAAATTGTTGGGGGTGTGGGGGCACAGCCCCCCACATTTTGGGGTGTATGGGTGGCATAGCCCCCCACTTAGTTTGAGTACATATTGTCTTCTAGAGAGAGTCATTTGTGTTGTAACTATGCATGTCTATTGTTTAAAATATATTGTTTGAAAGTTTTTGGTAAAATAGAATATAAAACAAGCAAGCTGGGGGACTATGCCCCCATACCTCCATTGTGGGGGGCTGTGCCCAAAACACCCCCCTCACTATAGATACTAACTCCAGGATTGCACTAAAGTGGGGAAAAGGACATATACCTTTTACTTGCTTAAAGCCTTATAGTACTCTACACAGTGCCATATAAATTAACTGCAGTTCAGTCAAATGAGATTCAGTGAACTGAGTTTTCAGTAATTTGTGTTTTCAGTGATATGGTCAGGGTGAAATGAAATTCAGTGAAATGAGATTCAACAAAACAAAGTAGACCCATATATATACATACATACACACACACATATATATATATATATATATATATATATATATATATATATATTGCATTCATGCATTCAATACATACATATATGTATATATATATATATATATATATATATATATATATATATATATATATATATATATATATATATATTGCATTCATGCATTCAATACTTTTAATACCTGGCAAAAAATTTTTAATAAAATGGAAAAATGTTACCTTCATTCTTATGGTATCCTAAAAACCCAAGACTTGCTTATAGAAATCATATAAGATTAAGGGAGTATGGTGGTATTACCTTCCCAGATGTAGAATCATATTCTATTCCTACACATTTTTAACTCTGTTATACTTTGGATAGACTCAACTTGCACTAGTCAATGGAAAACCATCCAGGAGCAAATTATACTAAATTCTTATAAGTTTATTAAATATGATCAATTAGAAATTTGTAACAATACCTTCTTCTAGTTAACAAACTTTACCTTGGAATGAAATTCATAGGGTCATAGGCTCATAGGTTCATAAGATGGTACTAGGCTATTGGCTCTAGGGCCTATACAAGCCTAGCCATAACAATTCCCTGGCCATTTCCTCCCACAGTATTTACTTCCCTAGACCCCTGTCTAGCAAGGTGACTGACATGATCCCCGGAGTGAATTTCTTATCTCACATCCAATCATCAAGGTTCCTTTTGAAGAGGGACAAAGAGGTGCTCTGCTTGACATGTATGGGCAGTCTATTTCAGAGTCTGGTGAGTCTCTGGGTCAGAAACCTATCCCTCCAGCATATTTTGTTCATGACAAGGTTTAGATCCCTGGAGCGTGTGTCTCTGAGGGATTGGGATTTCTTTAAGTGTAGCATGTCCAACAGCACTAGGTTTGACATGGCCTTGTATGTTAAGAAGAAATCACCTCTGAGTAGACGATATGCGACAGAGTATAGGTGGAGTTTTTTTAGACAGTCAGCATAGGGCATCTGCTTTAGGCCTGTGATTCTTTTAGTGAGGTATTCCTGCAGCCTTTCCAGTTGTTGCAGATGTCTTGAGAGGTACATACCAAATGGGGCATTGCATTCTATAATGGGTCTAATGAGGGATGAGTACAGTGGGATAATGACCTCCTTTTTTCTGGATGAAAAGCCCTTAGTGATGAGGTGTGCCACATAGAAGGATTTCCTGACTGTTGTGGTGATGTGGTTATCGAAGGTGAGACCACTGTCCCCCTGTGTCCCCAAGTCTCTTATCACACTTTCGGTGTTTAGTGTACTGCCACCTATATGGTAATTCATGGGTACATGTTTTTTTCCCAAAGGGGATAACTATACATTTCTTGGCATTGAGCTTGTGCCCATGACTGTGACACCAAGCATCTGTTTCTGTAAGGCCCTTTTGTAGAATATCCACATCATTTGGGGATTCAATAATGGCTCCCAGTTTGCAGTCATCTGCAAACTTTGTTAGCCTGAGTCCCTTAGTGTTGGCCTGTACTTCAGAGAAGTAGATGCCAAACAAAAGCGGTCCCAGCACTGAACCCTGAGGTACTCCACTTGTCACTTGTCTGGAGCTGAATTTGGAGTCGGCTACTTTTACAGTCTGGGTTCTGTCAGAAGGCCAGTTGGCAATCCATCGAGTGACATAGGGATTAATGCCCAGCTTAGTAAGTTTATCTATGATTCCAGAGTGGGGGATGGTGTTGAAGGCCTTGGCTAGGTCCAGATAGGCTGTGTGGACCACCTTACCCTTGTTCACGGCTCTGGAGACTGATTCAAAAAAGTCAGTCAGGTTCAGGAGACAAGATCGGCCCTTCACAAACCCAAACTGCATGGGGTCCAGTGTTTGAAGGTTGCCAATGTCTTTGTTAATAAGTTCCATTATAATAGGTTACATGGCCTTGCAGATCAGGCTCATCAGACTGATGGGGCAGTATTTCCCAGGATGCAAGGTGGATTCCCCCTTGTGGAGTGGTATAATTGCAGCTGTACGCCACTCAGTGGGCAAAAAGCTTGAGGTGAGGCTATAATTAAACATGACACTTAGGTGAGGTGCCAGCTCATTTTGTAGTTCATGTGGTACACAGCCTGGGATGTCATCTGATCCCATGGATGCTGTATTCTTAGCTTTGGAGAGTGCATTTTTTTCCCTGTGTGGCCTTTATTATTGGAATTTGGCTATCTTTTGGTATTGAGATGGGCCCTTTAGGGGATGAGAGGGGGTTGAAGTTTGCACTGAATCGATCTGCCAGGATATTGGCAATATCCTTGGGATCAGTATATTTAATGCCATTCTGCTGTAGCTCAGAGCAGATCTGAGCATTGTCATTTAGATTCTTTGAGAGAGCTTTGCTTCCAGTTTAGTCTTTAGATTCTTGACATAGCTATAAAATGCCTTGTGGCTGTCATTGGAATCTTTGGATTTTGCATGCTTGTACCTGTTATGGTGGTGGTTTTATCCTTTGAACTTTGCCTAAAAAAGGCACTATAGGGGTGGCAAGAGCCTTAGCCAGTAACCTGAATCCCAGGAGCAACTGGTGCAAACCATCTCTGGCAAAGAATTGTGGTCTGTCAATCATGTCGTCCCAGGCAGACAGATACTGGATCCCCTTTGAATGATACCAGAAGCTTAGCCAATTGTTGAAGTCAATCATTTTGTCCTTATACTTGTGGTATAATTCTGGGTGAAGGCAGGATGCTACTCTGGGCTAGGGTCATACATGCCTGGACCACATGATCTGAGAGCTCTTCCATGTCTCTTTTCATGTAGTCCAGAGAGGTACATCTCAAGTCATTCACTCCAACATGGACAATGACAGAGTCATATTTGTACTTGTTGTGCAGTGACTGGAGTGCATGCGTTATGTGGCAGATCCTGGCACCCAAGAGGCAGCTGACTGTAATTTTCTCCTTGTTCAGCCTAGTGAGTGGGACATCAGTGTGCTTGACTATAGAGTCACCTATGACTAAAGTGTTGGGTATGTTGTCTTGCCTTAGGAGCTGTTGTTGGGTGGCACACTGGTGTTGTGAGCTATGTGACACTTTGGTTGTGATTGGTGTTTACGTTTCAGCTTCGGAGGTCGTTGTTGCTTGGGCAGGTTACTGTTAAGGGCCTCAACATATGTGAGTTTAGTGCTGCTATGTGTGGGTGTTTGTGGTGTGGGTTTAGAAAGGCTATGTGTTGCTTGAGGTGTAGTGCAGGTGTTAACTTTTTCCTCTTGACCATCTAGCACAATCTTGGGTGGAGAGAGTTTTGCTTCCACTTTCAGTCTTTATATTCTGCTTATATGAAATTAATTCTTATTAATATCAAAATGGGAATTTTTGTGCTTTCCCATTGCATAAACCTCTAGATTTAAGGAAACTCAGAACAATGATTAAATGAATTTATTAAAAAGGAATGGACTAGTATTATGGTCTGATTGTTTTGAAAAAGGTAAAGCTAAATCCCCGAATATCTAATGAAAGAATCTAAGTTGGATGAATATGCTAACTGGTTAATATTATCTGCAACTAAAAACATTCAATGAATTTGTAGATAATATGAGTGAAGAGAAACCAAACACTTCTCCCCATTATATGAATAGATGAATGTAATCACCAGTACTTGACTGACCTACAAAGGAAACTTGTCTAAGTTATGCAAGTTAATTATAAATAATAATTTTCATGCACATTTCTGGAACTTTTTAGGTAATGGATTGAGTGACTCAATAGAAGGTAACTTTGTTACTTAAATCAATTAGTTAAACTTCAAGTATATTCTGGAAAGTTTTTTATGTGGGAGTATATACATAGAATATTTGTTACTTCCTATAAAATCTCTTAAATTTAGTAAAATGACTTCTTCTGTTTGTTGGTGATGTAATAAAGATATAAAACCTCATTGGAGACACATATTTGTGGATTGTAAAAACTTAAATATATCTTGGGAAGAAGAAAAAGTAAATCCTCTGCAATGAACTGCTCCATTTTAGAAATTCAATGGAAAAAAAACAACAAAAACTGCAGCAGAAACACAGCAAGTGGATAAAATAAGCCAAGACTTTAATAAAAAATTATAAGCGCTTTCACAAAACCACTTTTGCTTCTTCAGATCATACTCAACTAAAACACCATGAACTACAAACAAAGATACTGTTCCCCTAGGCCACCCCAGCCAATAGTCACACAGACAAAAATAGCATTCCTTTCGATATAATCGAGTATACAAGATGTTAGTATCGTCTGTAATAATCTGGGCATCCAAAAAATCAATGCTGGAATCTGAAATTGTAAACATAAATTCTAAAAAGCTACAACTTTTATTTAAATAATTCACAAAGGCACTTAAATCTGTCTTTGTTCCCTAACAAAGCAGGAAAAGGTCATTAACAAATCTACGATAAAAGGAAACAAGTTCCTTTCCAAGCTGTGAACCTAATAGTGTTTCTCCTCCCAGCAGGTCATGATCAAATTGGTGTAGCTATTGGCACATGATGTGCCCATAGCTATGCCAGAGGTTTGCCTATAGTAAATATTATCAAACACAAACACATTATATTTGAGCACTAGTTTCAAAAGGTAGCAGATGAAATCTACCTGTTTAGTTGCTAATACACTTTTATCAAGCAAAACATTTCTAACTATCTGAATCCCTTCTAAATGGGGTATTACTGTAAATAGCAATTTCACATCTAAAGTCATCATAAATGGAGTCTTTGCTGATGTTTCACCTTGTGTAAACATAAAAAGATCTTGCAAAAAGTGTTTAGTATCTCTAAGTACCATGTCATATTTATCAAGAATAGTTCTGAGTTATTTTTCTACGTTTATAGACAAGGGTTCCGTTAACCATCCCCCTCCCACCACAATGGGTGTGAAGGGGGTGTCGGTGGATTTTTATATACTTTAGGCATCCCATTTAGGTGGGGTATCAAGTGATTTTCAACCACAAAGTACTGAAAAATTTCCTTTGACATAAGGCCCATATTTAAACACTCTGTCAATGTCCTCAGCATCACTTCCTGCAGATGTTCTATATCTAATAAACTCACAGGACTATATGTTTTCTCATCTATTAGCATTGCTGTCATGTTGTCAAAATAATAAGCGTTATCCATAATAATGACTGAGCCACCCTTGTCTGCTGGTCTGATCACTAGATTAGGTTCTCATTGTAAAGACAACAGTGCCTGTCGTTCATCAAAAGTTAAATTATTATAACTCTGCTTCCCATTTCCCAACAGCTTATATAGCTCATCTTCACATAACCTAGTAAATACATCTATGACAGGGTGTCTCTGTGGTATATACTGGCTATGTTTTTAAACATAGCAGCATTTTTCATGTCATGATTACTGTCGCCAAACATTAGTTTCAATGCAACATTCCTTGTAAACGTTCACAAATCTAACACAACTTCAGAGTCATCAGTTCTTTGAGCTGGTATGAATGAATGCCCTCTATTTAAAACACTAGCCTCCACTTTAGTGAACTGTCTGGAGGAAATATTCCATGCCTGGTTCATGCAACCTGAGTCCACATTTTCTTGAGTGTCTGCAGGTTTCCTTCCTGGAGTGACTGTTTCCATTTAATTCTGCCTCAAGGCTCTTGTACTTCGGTAGAACGCATCTGTCTCTCGTGAAAGAGGAGTGGGAGTTGAAAAAATGGCTGTTGAACATTCGAAGGAATAGTCTTCCTTTGTACCACAGGCTCAGGCTGTTGAACATTCGAAGGAATAGTCTTCCTTCATGCCACAGGCTCAGGCTCTTGCTCATTACCTGAAGGAATAACCCTCCTTGTAGGGCTTAATCCATGTTCATTAAGTGGAGTACTGTAGACAGATACATTTCCCTGTAGTGCAAGTGATCCCTCCCTGGGATCAGAAGTAGCTGTTAAAGTTGGTGTCCGTCCCTACCTATTCATACTGGGGGGTGCCAAACCTGTTCCACAGGCATTTTTCTGGAGTAACCTGCATAGCTAACTCACTACTTCCATTATAATCATGCAGTTGCTGATGATTATTAGAGACATAACTAGTATGATGTTCTCTTGGCCACATAAAAACATGGTTATTAGCAAAGTCATTAATGTTTCTCTGCATCTTCTTTCATTTCTGCATAAGTAGTTTATGTTCATACAGGGAAGCTTGATCTAGGATCTCCCTTATACGAAGCTCTGCTCGATTTCCACTAGAAATTTTATAGATGTCAAGTTGTTGGTTAATGATTTTTTGGCTGAGTTCACTTTCTAAAGGAGCAAAAAAAAAATCAAGCATGAACTTCATATATGCATAACTTGTGTCTAAGTTAATTTTTTGTCATTTAACCAATAAGTCAGGATAGGTTTCCCCATAAGTGGGCATGGTGAATACTCGCAAGCCGCTTGGGATTACCTTAAAGGTGCAGCATGTCTTCAAGTGTAGACATTGACATTGCAACCATTTTAAACGGTATAAATCATTGTCCAAAATCCATAGTTTGTCTGTTAAAAAAGCTGCATCTTTTTCCATGACATCCACCTCACCTTCCTGGTTTAAATGATGTTCAAGGAGTAATGGATTACCTTCCAGTTTGAGGAAATTCTTAATTCTGTTGGTATCCAAGCAGTTCACTTCAGTATGAGGAACATAATCCAATTCTACAGGTAGACCCTCAGCCATGCTCACAGAGGAAAGCCAATTGCTATCAGCAGCCAAAAAGAAAAAGTAAATCCTCTGCAAAGAACTGCTCAGTTCTAGAAATTCAATGGAAAAAAACAACAAAAATTGCAGCAGAAACACAGTGAGTGGGTAAAACAAGCCAAGACTTTAAAAAAAATGATGAGCACTTTCACAAAACCCCTTTTGCTTCTTCAGATCATACTCAACAACTAAAACACCATGAACTAAATACAAAGATACTGTTCCCCTGGGCTACCCCAACCAATAGAAACACAGACAATTATGGTTGCTAAGTAACTAATTACTTGATACTAGTACAATTCAAAGACTAAGCATAGTTAAGTCATTAGCAGTCTGTCTACTTTAAAAACTATTTTTACAAACATGCCTCTTTATATCACAGAAAACATGCAATATAATACAATTCTACAACATTATTTCAAAATGTTTAAACTTATTTCTTCAACCCTCTGAATTTTAAGGCTGGTTGTATAGACGCATAATCATTCAACCCATAGACTTTATGCGTTCTCAGTCTAAATATCTAACTCATCTCTGCCTGTTCTGCAGCATTGGTCAAATCCCCTCTCCTAACACTAGGGGGTATAACTTCTAACACCAAAACACTGTGTTTCTGCTGCAGGTTTTGTTGTTTTTTTTTCCATATTTTGATAAGAGATAAGTATGTTTTAAGGGTTTATGGTTTAATAGTTGTTCTTTAACTAGAGCAGTAATACTAATGAATGCCCCCACTTTCTGTATCTGTAAAAGCCAAACAGCAAAAAAAATGTTTTGGGCTGTCTTGGCAGTAGTTAGAATAAATATTACAAAAAAATGGAAATTGAACAAAGTTCAGACATTCAAAGAATTGTTAAATTTATGAGTAATACTATGTAAAACTGAAAAATAAGCGATCAGAATAAGCTCTATAAATCATATTAAGATTCTAATGGTTGGGATAACCTTGAAATGTTACTATTGAAATACCAAGGCTCTTATTTTGTTAATTGTATAAGATTATCTTGATGATCAATGTATTCTTATCATTGTATAACAATATGTGATGTTGAATGCCTTCCTTTCTATGTCTGTATTGTAAATATATTAAATTAATAAAATGTTTCTTTTAAAAAGAATTATTTGAAAGATGTTACGCACATAAGAGTTGTTATATAAGCAAATATATTTTTACAAGGAAACAGAGAAGAAATATCAAGTTACTTAAGCTAATTAGTAAAGGAAGATGGTAGTGTAATGAGAGAAATACAGCTTGAAAAAGTAGAAATAGAAAGAACTCATGAAAATATTATAAATTGTGTAGTGCAATATGTACAAGAAATGTTTTAAAAGACAAGTTAGGGAAAACATGGAAAATAAAAAAGTTAACAGAAGTGGAAAATAAAGAGCTGGGAAAGGAGAGTTCCTTAAATGAGCTAGCTAAATTATAAGGACAAGTAAATAGAGCTTTGGCTGCAGGACAGATGAAGTAGGGTATGAAAACTATACAAATTTAATGGACTGGCAAAATAAATATTTTTTTAAAGATTTTGAATGAATGGATACATGACGGTACTATGTATGAAGAATTATGCAGTAGAATACTAAATTCATATAGAAGAAGGAAGATAGAAGACAATTAAAAATCGGAGTAGTATTGAATAATAATGACTATAAGATTTTTATGGAAACAATACAAAAGAGATTTAAAACAAAAATGGAAAATATTATGTAAGATAGTATATAGTAAAGGTGAAGGGTTGTCAGGAATTATTTATGATAGTTAGAGAAACTGTGGATGATATTATGAATAAAAAAGAAGAAAAAAATCATGATAGGAGACATTAATATGGCATTTGACATAATCGGACATGAAATATTATGAGTAATAATGAAAGAACATAGTATAAGTAAGAAATTTAGGAAATTACACAGAGTATAGTAATAATAAAGTCAAAATACTTTTAAATTGCTATTTAAGCCAAAAAGTGCATATGAAGAGTTGTGTAAGACAGGAATGTGCAATGAATTGTGTACACTTTACAATAGTTATTAATGTGTTAGCATGTGAAATAAATTACAAAAAGAAAGAGGTTGGGTATATAACACCTGAAGGGTTAAGAATTCCAGTTCAGTTAACATATACAGATGACATAATAATTGCAAAAAAAAGGATAAAAGAAGCAATAATTTGCAAAAATGAGTATATAGAGGTGATAGGGGTGGCTTTAAATAAAGAGAAAAGTAAGGGTTTAGATAATGTAGTAAAGATAGGGGGATATATTTTACAATGAATGAAATTTCTGTGTTAGGTATAAAATTTGCTAAAAAGATGTCAGTAGAATTCAGTGGAAAAAAGCAGTAAAAGAAATAAAACAGACATGTGTTCTTTGGAGAACATACATATTATCAGTCAGAAAAAAGACTTATTTGATAAATTCAGTATTGATGGGAAAACAGCATACTTAGCACTTGAAAAGGAATTATTGCAGATATTTTTTTCATTTATATGGGATTATAGAATATACCCAGTAAAAAGAGGAGTTTTTATATAAATGAAGAAGGAGGAGGATTAGGGTTAATTAACCTAGTGGTATATGCTACTTCATTAAATTTGTCCAAAGTGGTAAAGTGGATAAATACAAAAGATGAGAGATTAGTAGTAAAATTGTATAAATATAAGCTTAATAATTGTGGAGTATGGTAAAAACAGAACAAGATGTATACATGAAGAAATAAAATGTTTCCAAGAAGAAATATTTTTGTAGAAAATAAAATTGATGCTATAGAAACAGATAATAAAGTATGGTATAAGAATATAATAGTAAAACACTGCTATATAAAACCATGGAAAATATAACAGATAGCAAAATCGAAGTTATAAAAATAAAAAACAAATGGTATAATCAGAATATAGAATGTCAAGATTTTTTCCTGTGGAAAATTGGTGACAGATAAATTGGCAGTAAAAAGAAATATGTCGTATAAAAAAAAAAAGTGATAGAATATGTTTACATTGTCAAGAACAAAAAAAGTATGGAACATGTGTTTTTAAAATGTAAGAGAGTAAAGAAGATTATTTTTGAAGATATAAGAGAAGTGGATAAAATAAACATTGGCATAATTAAATTTGGATATTATAAGAATATGTTAAAAGAATAGATACGTTATTTTATGTTATATGGAATGAAATAATAAATGGATTTTAGCAACGACATTAAGTATAATCAGATGGTGGTTATGGAAGAAGGAGTGAAGGTCTAATAGGGGTGAAAATTTAGTATGATTGTAAAGGAAACTATGAATATGTGTAAAACAGATTTGTATATCTATACATTTGTACATTTGTAAATATTTGTAAATATGTAAATAATTTGTAAATAAGAGTTATTTTTATATATAAATAAAGTACTCCCACTCATTGTGCTGAGCAGGGTATCAGTTTCATTTTGGCACTTCCTGCTTCCATTCTAAGCCCAGCAGTGGCCTAGAGAAGTAGGGGGAGTACAATGGAAGAAGAAACATAAACAACATGAGTGACGTTTTTGTAATTAAGGCAGTTGAGCCTTCTGTGAAGTTGGATGTGAAGGCAAAAATGATTGGAGGTGAGGAAAAGGCAGTCAAGCCTTCTGTTAGTGAGAGATGTGGACCATAGAATGAGGAAAAAGGAGAGAAGGCATTCATAATTTCCATAGTGGATAATTGCTCATTTGAGAAATGGAGCATCGATATGAAGGTAATCGAGCCTTCAGGCAGCTTATAAACCACAAGGAGAAGGAAAAATATGAGTGAAAAATTGGATTATTCTCGTATAACTTCAGTGGAATTGTTCCAGCAGAACCTTGTATGTGTTCTTACAACCCTCAAGACAGGACGGTTGTAGAATAACTTATTGGTGAACTTAATAGAGGCTAGTGATCCAGTGAGTGGAAAGGATGCATCATGGAAGGATATTATGGAAAAATACAGCAAGAGGAGGTAAACAACATTCGGAAAGAAGTTTTGCTTAAAAATAAGTCATCTATGGATATGGTTAAAAATGAAGTAGGCTTGGTTATTTTAATAGAAGTGATATTGATAAGAAATTTAATGTACAGTTTACCAACTTTTTATTGCTTACCAAAAATACATAAAAGTCTAATGGACCCACCAGGACATCTGATTATAGCTCCGCCTAAAGATTTTTACATAATATAGGTCTTTTTTTACATGATTATCTTAGCCCATTTGTCATTAAATTACCTTTGTATGGGTTTGTAAGTGTAGTTTACCAACTTTTCATTGCTTACCAAAATACATAAAAGTCTAATGGACCCACCAAGAAATGTGATTATAGCTCCACCTAAAGATTTTTACGTAATATAGGCCTTTTTTACATGATTATCTTAGCCCATTTCTCATTAAATTACCTTTGTATGTTAAAGGCATGATAGACTTTTTAAATAATGTGACTAAATTATGTTGGCCTGAAAAAATGCATTGGGTAACTTTGGATGGTATAAGTCAATATAGTAATATTAAACATGTACATAGTATAGAAACTTAAACAATTTTTACATGATAGTCCAGTCTCTAATTATGTAATTTAGCTGGCATATTTTTGCCTTAACAACATATTTTTTTTACTTTTAATAATGAATTAAACCATCAAATCCAAAGTACAGCCATGGGTGCACTGTTTGCACCCATAAATGCAAATTTAGTCATGGGTGTAATTGAAATGGAATATTAATATGGACATAATTCTTTGAATAAGTATGTCATTAATTACTTTAGATAGATAGATGATTTAATATTTATCTCTACGTGAGGCAATAATGAGCTGGGTGTTTATTGTTAATGCTTTTACAGAATAATAGATCTGATTTTAAGTTTGATGGCCTACAAATAGGCTATCAAGTTTCTTCTTTAGACATACATTTGGAAGGTATGAATAGTGATAAAATTAAAACCAGTATATACAGAAGAGCAACAGATGGTAGACAATATCTACATGGTAGTAGTTGTCACCCTCTACATTTGATTTCCTCATTACCCCATGGCGAGTTGTTAAATCTCCAGAGACTTTGTAATGAATAATTTATTTTTATAATAAAAGTAAAATAACTATGGGCATGTTTGTTAAGAGACGTTATGAAAAGAATGTAAGGATATAGGCTTATAGAAAAGTTATGGAAGGAAAAGTATATAAGTATATATTAACAAAAGCTTATGAGGCTGTTGAAATAATTGATATGAATGTGACTGAAAATGGATCCAAAAGAGATATTTATTTTGTTACTTATTTAATGTCTGGCATAGTGATTGATTAATTAAAATATTATTGGTCTTTAATTAATATTTATTTATTTATTGAACTGTTATTGGTCTTTATTTAATTAATATTATGCCTTTGGTATCTTATAAGAAGAGACACAGTATAGGAGACATGTTGGTACACAGTTGTTTTGTTTTTCCAACTTTACATGTGGATTTTTTCCAAATACTTTAGTGGTAGATACATTTCCATGTAGTAAGTGTGGTTGCTGTAGGAGTATAGTTTGATTTTTTGATAGGATCAATAATTTTCCCTTTTCTACTAGTAATACATTTGTATGCAACACTGTGGGCATCATTTATACTCTCATATGTCCATGTAATTTAGTTTACAGTGGGGAAACTAAAAGATCTTTTACATATACATTACATGAACATATAAGAGATATAAAAGAATAAAAGACTGAAAGTACAGTTGCCTCTTTTTAAACAGTATCATGATAGTAATGTTCTTTTGTTACAAGGAACTATTTTAGAGCAGGTGACTGTGAATTTGATGAGGAAAACTTATTGAAAGATAAATTACTGTATAAAGAAACTGTGTATATTTTAACATATGATGTTTAGATACTTAAGGGTTTAAATATATGTGATTGGAAATGTATGTTACAATAAACAAATGTTTTTTATTATAGTCTCTCTAAGCTAGTATACGGTATCTCAAGAGGTAATTAGTGGCTGTTTAAATGTAATTGTTTTATTGTTAATTTTTTATGTATAAAGGATGTGAATGTGATATTTTTCATTGTTTTACTCCCTGAAGGCTTTTTTGCCAAAGTGTTTGAAAGTTTAATAAAAAAATATTTGAGGGTCTGCAGGCTTGTTATTTTATATATTTTTATGTCATTGCTTTGTGTTTGGTACATTTAGTTATTTAGTTTGTTTGGACTGATATGCAGAAAGTCAATTCAGTGCAGTACTCAGAAGTCAGGTCAAAATCCAGCATTCCAGAATATTTATGATATTATTCAGGAGGAAAGAAATATGAATGCAGAAAGTATGGATATAATTATCAGCACTGTTATTGTAGACAGTAATTATCACATTATGAGTACATAATTTATGGACAGTATAATGAGTGCAGAAGCTAGGGACTTTATGATTTGATTTGGATATTGTTTAAATCTACTTCCACTGTACATAACAAAATATTCTTAACTGAACTACAGTGTTTGCAGACTTTATTCTGTAAGATACAAGAAGATTTGTCTCATAAAGGATAGTTTGGCACCTGTTCAGCACATGTTTGGTAATTAGCAGATAAAGACATCCATTGCAGTCTCATTCCAGTTTCTTCCAGTTATTTCTAGTTAATTTCAATATTTTATACTTGTATCAATTCTTACATAAAGATAGGAAAAGGAATAACAAGGATTAAAGAACAAAGATGTATTAAAAATAGAAAGTATAATAAATGAATTATGGGAAGATCACATAAAAATGAGACGATTTTATCAAAAGTTATCAAAATGGGGGATTGCTTTTAAGGGCAAGCATAAAATGTTATTTGGAGTGGGAAATAAATGTGAGAAAAGAATAAAAAGAAAGATATAAAAAATAAGTAAGGATGTTTTCGCTGACTTAGAGAAAAATTATAAAAAGTATTTTATTACCAAAAAGGAGATATTTAGGTTGAATAAAAAATATATTGTTCAAGCAAAGATATTGTTTACAGGAAGAAAAGTTGTTTCTTAGTTGAGTAAATTAATCAAGGAGGATAATAGTATAATAAGGAAAATAAAAGACAAAGATGCAACGATACATAATCCGCAGGAAGAAAAGAGTGAATGATTAGGATGTAATTTTAAATAGTAGGAAATTAATTTAACACAGAGGAGATAATGTTACTAGGTATAAAATATGAAACTTGAGAAATTGTACAGTTACAGGGGAGAAAATATTGGAAAAGTAAAGAATACATGTATTTTTTGGAAATCTTTCAGACTATCTTTTAGGAAGAAATTATATTTGATATGTTTTGTTAGGAAAATGGACCTAGATGGCTGGGGTATTTAATTTACTATACAATTTTGAAAAAGAGATAATTAATAGAGTATTTACCTTTATATGAGATTCTAGACTGAACCCTGTTAAAAGAGGGGTAATATGTAATAGTAAAGAAAAAGGAGGATTCGGATTAATAAATCCTGTGGTGTGTACAGCATCATTGCAATTATATAAAGTACTTAAGAGGTTGAAAGAAAAGCAAGGTAAATTTCAAATGTACTCATCTAATAATACTAAGATAGAACCTGTATCACACACTAAGCTATGTGGTGTCACAATAGATAAAAACATGACATTTGACAAGAATTTGTCTCTAATCACAAAAAAAATCCATATTAAACTATGCTCTCTGTACAGAATTAAACCATACCTCACTGACTCTGCAAGACAGTCTATTGTCAGGACTTATCTACTCTCTACCCTTCTTTATGCCTCTGCCAAATTCAGCAATCTGAAGAAAACTGACCTATCAAAACTAGAAGCCTGCTACAATAAGATTGTCAAATTTGCCATTAATTTCCCCATATAGATCCCATTGCTGTACTGCCTTACATCAGCTATACTGTCTAAAGTTAAATAATCTGCTAAGTTTCACTCGACTTACAATGGCCCATGGCATAGTACACCAACTAGAAAAATGGCCAGCACTCTGCAACCTACTTCAACCTCAAAGTAATAAAAGACAACTGAGATCTTCTGACAAATTTCTTTTATAAGTCACAAAAGCTAACAACTACTATGGAGATTCTCTCTTTTCTAATCAGGTCTCCAGAACTTGGAACTTGACCACACATAGCATTGTAACCATTGCTAATCCCTCACAATTCAAAATATTTCTCAAGGCTAACCTATGTAACTCCTGCCTCTGATCTTGTCTAACTACTGGGTAAGCAATGTCACCGTTTTTTTTTTTTTTTTTTTTTTTAAGTGTTGAACGGTTATGAAAGTTTGGAAGAAATTAGGGGATATAAATTATTTTGAGAATATAAAGGGAGTAGAGGATTTATGTATGAATAATACTGAATATGTTTTTTAAACAAAAGTAAATATATAGAAAAAAATGATAAAACTTATTCATTCTATTATGAATTTTCTGGAGTCAAAGAGTATCAGAAAGTATGTATGATGGCAAATGGGATTTGGCTGTTATTTTGGAGAATATAAGATTTTGGCTGTGGAGGAAAGAGTGAGGGTCAGCAGAAAAAATTAACGAGAATAATTATAGAAAAATATGTTTAATTGTAGAAGCAAATGATGGACATTGTATATAAATTGTAAATATTCTATATAAAGTTGGTATGCAAGTGTAAATTGTAAATAAGCTCTTAAGGACACATATTTTTTCCTGTTATTATGGCAGGTTGCAGGGTTGTTGCAGTATGCACTTGGGAGAGATGGAGTTGGTGTCAAGTGTATCTGAGAGAGATGACATTCAGGAAAACTGTTTTGGAAGATGATCACTTACCAGGTAAAACTTTGCTGACAATGATGGATGAAAAGGAATAAAGCAAAGTTTCTGCTTTTGGGTGGTATATATTGACTGCAGTGATTTGGAAGGTGAACAGGATATTATGCAATCAGCATTAGAGTTTAAAAGGCATGGAGCATGCTCACATTCTTTTTTTCCGATGAGATGCTTGGAGGAAGAAAGGTTTTTGATCTACCAAAGAAGAACACTATAACCTATATAAAACAGTTTCAGCTGGTATAACCTTTACTTATAAGGCTAGAAGGTTGTATAAATGCCAACATTTTAATGTCAGCAAATTGATTAGTATATTGTTTAGTTCACTGTTATATCTCTTTTAGGCTTCTCTAGTGAAGACACGAGTGCCATTATCCATGTAGGAAAATAATCTTTCTGTGATGTAACTTTAAGAATTTTTGCATTTGCTGAGGCTTTTCTTCTGAAATGTGACTTATAAAAACATCTCCAATGGGCTAATTATACTTATATTGCTATTTATTTATATTTGTATTTATTTATATTTTATTTTTGTATTTATGTGTTTACCCGGTTAGTGCACTGATCTCAATTGACCATTTGCAGGCATAGCTCGAGTGAATAGAATCACATAAAACATTAACAAAGCATATTTACAGATACAAGGATGTGCTAAAATTCAAATATACATACATATTTGCATATGCAAGAATATGATACAACATATAATTGATGAAGCAGTTAAAAATATCAAAACATGGATGGAAAATGGAATTATGCTTAGCAGGGCTTTATGGATAAGATGTAGCCATAATGACTGATATGGCGTATGCTACAGAGAGGTATGAAGACATTAGAAGAAGCGAGAATAGTTGCAAGAAAGGATAATAATATTATCTTAATATGCATGAAAGGTATGAATATTCCTCCCAAATGTCATGTTGTAGAGTTTCATACAGCTGATAGTCAAGACAAATAAGTTGAGATTATTTTCTTCTCTTTGGCATTCTGTTTTTAAGCTTACAAAATACAATGATAAAAGCATTGGAACTGAACATGAGAGCTACGGACCATAATCAAAATGTCACAGGGAAACTTTGTCCATATTCCTTGTGTTGATAACATATATGTGTGAAAAGATTTTGTGCATTATGTGTGGCAACTTAAAGCATTTTTGTGGCAAAATTGTAGTAAAAGGAAATGTCCTCAGTTTGGGGAAGCAGACCATACTTTCCAGAAGTGTGTTAAGTTTTGCAGGAAATGTAAGGGAATGGATGATTTTTAGTCTTTTTATCCCCATGTTCCAGACCCTGATAAACCATACCTGCCTATTACTGCTTCTATACCACCTGAGATTCCCACATCTGAGAAGGAAGGTACAAATGATACTGTCAGTTATGAAAGTGATATTAATGAACAGCCGATTATTAGCACTGGGGGCGCTTATGCTGAAATGAAAAACTGAAACTGGTAATATTGAATGAATTGATGAAAATGCCAGCAATGGTAATATGATACTGTTAATACATTTGGGGAATAGTTTACAAAATGCAAGTTAAAACATGGGACAAAACACATGTCGAAAAGGGAAAGGGTTACTATACAAGACTGTTGCCTTAGTGTTAACAGCCTTATAAATGAAAACAGGAATCTTGTTGTCTTAAAAATATGTAAACTTCTTCCTACAGGTATAATTTGTTTCCTTGATGTCAGATTATTATAAATATAATAGTAGCAAGTATTAGCTGTTTGAGGTAATAATGTTTTTCTTGTGGCATTGAAATATTATATAAAATAATTTAAATTATTGGATGTCACAGTCCCCCTCAAGAATATTTGTCATCTGTGACTTTTGCTATTCTTTTGGTATATTTTGTCTTGTTTGTATAAATGCCCCTATTGTTGCAAAACAGTGTGAACATTTATTTAGGTCCTTGTAGACATATATTTCAGCCTCTTTACCAATCATTGCCAGTGATGTAAAGTGCCACTTACAAAAAAGTAGTCAAAACTGATAATGATGTTAAATGTTTTTGGGAGGCTTTGTTGAGAGAAAACATAAACTAGGGGGCTAGTTTAGGACACACATATGTGAGGAGCATTTTTGTTACTGATATTGAATACTTTGCTTATACTGATACATGGTCTTTATGTGAATACAAACTACTTAATTTTGATATTTCAGACCATAAAGCATTATTCTTTGTTCTTGAAGAATTTATTTAACAAGCCCTATTAGGTAAGAGAATTAAAGATTATCTGGGAAAATTTTAGATATAACTCATTGGAAATGAAAGAATATATAACTTTGGCAACATTTGACTTTGACAGGTGTAAGCCCTTCTCAGAATCTCTAGTGGCTTATTTGTAAACAAAAATATAAAACTTTATATCATGTCTTGATGACAGATATGTAGAATCATTTTAAAAATATGTGTTGCAATTTCTTATGGGAGCTTGACAGGGTTCTGATGGCACACTTTTTCTTGCTCAAGATGTTATCCTAGGATATGCTGAAAATCATGTATCGCTTTTGTATGCTAAAAAATAATTGGCTCAAGAGTGAGTGAAATATCACAACAAAGTAAAGTTGATAATGAGTTTCTGGAATGGCCTATATCATTTGATGACTTAAATAAGGCCCTAACAACTAGGACTAACAAGCTGTTCCCACAATATAGAAGGATAAATCCCTGACTATGGCCCAGCCAACCTGGGTTTCATTAGTGGCTTCAGTGACTAACAGATCAGCAGGGAAGGAATGGGCATGCCCATCCCAGGTGGAAAGATGCTCATTTATATGCTCCCTAATGTGGGGTATGGTCCAAAGAGGTTAGTTGCCTTCAGATGTAAACAATGAGCATGGTTGGTGTGGAAAGGGAAATAGGTAGATCATAAAAAAGTCTCCCTCAGGATGGAAGTACAAATGTGTTAAGCTCCCAGGATATCCTCAGGCTCCAAGACTGGCTTCAACAAAAATGAAGACTAGGGGAAAGGAAAGTTGGTGATAGACCCATATGGATGTTGGGTATTGGTGGCTGGACTGGTAACAGTGAATTCTGAGTGGGCCAAACAAAAAAATGTATGAATGGTATATCCTTATAATTCATATTAATGTGCCATAATTTCAGAAAAAAAATATCTGTTTCAAGCAATCAGCTTGCTAATGGCATTAGACACTCTGTTGTTTGTGATGGGGTTTTAAAATTCATATATAAGAAAGGAGATAAATTAAAGTTAGCCATTTGGAAATACCTGACACTCAATAGTACTGATTACAAAATATGTTATAAAATTGTGCAGCAAAGATGATCTAAGATTACTATCAAATTATTTTAGGATGGGATTTGTGGGATACCAGGGAAATATTAAAGACTTATTGATCCTTATTAGGGGAAATTATTGATGATATATCAGAATGGAAGAAAACTTCTTCAGTCATGTGCCATTTCCAAAGCTTATGATGATGTGACAAATGATAGTTTATGGGATATCCTGAAATGTTACATTGCTAGAAATAAAACCATATATTTTTCATAATATTTATATCAGTTCATAGGCTAGGCCTTTGATTAATAGGAATTTAAGGAAAACAATTCATATTCAAAGAGATACAAAACAGGGCTGCCCACTGAGTAGTTTGCTATTTAGTTTAGTTATAAATTCTGAATTGTATGAATGTATATTGCTTCATAAATATAAGTCACTCATCCTTGTTAATTCTGTTTTGATTCCTATATCCTTGTCTTATGCAGATGGTTAAAATATTGTGCTGTGTAACACTGCAGATGTAGAGCAGGTTTATTTGGTTTTACAACAGATGCTACATACAGTAGCCTTAGAATTTAATGTTCAAAATGTAAGGAATTTGGGACTGTTTCCCCTTTTCAACTC
This sequence comes from Protopterus annectens, assembly GCF_019279795.1. Classification (NCBI taxonomy): domain Eukaryota; kingdom Metazoa; phylum Chordata; order Ceratodontiformes; family Protopteridae; genus Protopterus; species Protopterus annectens. Next base: position 908,132,681 of record NC_056737.1, read on the forward strand.
TATAGATATGCTAGTGGGGAGTCTTATTGGGAATATGGAGAAACCAGCCCTGGACTGACTGTGGTCTCTGTGTGCTCTTAAGGGAAATTACACTTGATGCAGAGAGCTGCATCTGGAAATACTGTGGGTGTCCCTGTCATCCTCCCAGCGTACCCATTGGTGCCAATGGTGAGGACTGAGGCTCCTTGATTACTGGGCCAGTGGTGGGGCCGCACATTTATTGGTTGGCAGTGGTGAGATATCCACATATTGGGATTCAGTCATGTGGATATTCAACTCCTTTAGCCTGTAAACAGTGGTCACTAAAGAAGGTGTTTGTATTCACAGGTAGCCACACAGTAAACATTGAGAGTTTCATATCACAATAGTTTTATTTATTTTTGTTAGCTTAGTTAGTTAGTGAAAGCAAACAAGGATGTCAGCAGAGGATTATGGCAAGCTGACCAGGAGCCAGTTGGCTGAGATGTGCCAAGCCAAAGGACTGGGGCATGCCAACCTGACCAAAGCAGAAATGATTGCAGCCTTAACCACAGCTGCATCACAGACCAGCAACCAGGAGGACAACCAGACTGGCCTTGGGGATGTACAACTCTCAGAAAATGGACAGTTCAAACTTGCCTCAGAGGACTTAAAAATCTGTCTGGAGTTAAAGAGACTTGAACTGGAGGCCAAACATTTGAAAATAGAATTAGCAAAGAGACTGTGGCATTTGGAGGTTGAATTGGAATCAGCAGAGAGACTGAGATGTCTGGAAGCCAAAGAAAATAAGAGGCAGAGGCAACATGAAAAGGAGATGCTGACTGTTAACCAGGGTCGTCGAGGTAAAGGGGAAAGGAGTAACTGAACCCTAGAAGCAACAAAGGTCAGTAAATTTCTTCAACGATTTACAGAGGGTGATAATTTTGATAGTTTTATTCAATGTTTGAAAGGGTATGTAAACAGTATAATGCTGACCAATGGCTCTGCGTACGTTTCCTGACCCCCTTACTCCACATTTAAGCTGTTACTGCTGTTTCTAAATTGTCTGATACTGATTGCTTAAATTATAATACAGTAAAAAATTGTTTAGTAGAGTGTTTTAAGCTAACACCTGAAGCTTAAAGAAAAATGTTTTGTGAGTGTAAGTGCTAGGCAGATGAAAGTATGTGTGAATATATTGCTGAACTAAGCACTTATTTTAATATGTGGGTGAGTGGGTGTCAGGTCACCACTTTTGAAGGGATGGCAGACCTTTTGTTGAGGGAACAAGCCCTTAGCCCTTTGCCTGAAGACATGAGAATCTGGTTATCAGATAGGGGATGCAATACCACAGATGAGTTGGGGAAAAACGGAGACCTATACCTAGGAAGCAGGGCATCACTGCATAGGAAAGATGTACTTAGTGCTGCACATGGGTCTAAGGGAACCCATGTTGGGCAGCCCAAACTGTCTCAACTGAGTCCACCAGTAGCAGGGGAAGCCACTGGTTCAGTTACATGGCCAGGACCAAGGGTTAAATGTTTTAAATGCAACCAATGGGGTCATGTAGCATATAGATGTTAACAGAGGCATGGTAGGGAACAAAAAGTGGGAGAGCCAGTAAGTGGGAATGACAGTATGCCAGCAGTACCAGCAGTAAGTTATCTGGAGACAACAAGGGTACCAAACTACCACAAGAGGATATATCCTAGCTTAGTAAATGTAGCACAAGCCACTGCTAAGAGAGACACAGCCTCTGACCTAACCATTGTGAAGCCTGCAATAATTAAAGAGGAGCACTACTCGCTTGGGCATTCTACTCCAGTCAGCGCTTTAGGAGGGACCCCATTGCAAATACCTTTGTCTAGGGTTCACCTTGACTGGAAGGGTGGGAAAGTAAGCAAGCAAGTAGGTGTGCTTGAGGATATCCCTGCAGATGTCCTGATCAGGAATGATTTGATAATGCAGTACCTTGTGTGCATGCAGTTACATGCAGTCAGGCTTGGAGACAAGCATGTGGGTCTGGTAGATTGGGGGGACCCAGACTGCACATTTGAAGCCAGGACTGGTGAGGTGGCTACTTCAGATAGGGAGATACCCTGCAGCAGTGTGAATTGAAGGTGATCCACAGCTGCTTGTGGGTACTGACATTCCCTTGGACAGAGTGAGTGCAAAAGCAGAGGTGAGTACCTCTGTCAGAGAATGCCAGACTTCTTGTGGAAGGGGAGCTGGGAAAAGTCACAAAGAGAGAGTTGAGACAGGATCAGCTCTCAGACCCTACATTACAAGGCCTGAGGGAGGTAGATAGTGAAGCACCTGATTCTCAAGTAAAGGGGGAATCTGTTTACTGTGACAAAGGGTTACCATATAGAGAGTGGACGCCTGAGGAAGGGCTAGAGAGTGAGAGAATGCAGCAATTGATAGTGCCCAGAGCCTACCATCTGGCACTTCTAACCATAGACCATGACATTCCCATTGCAAGTAATATGGGCATAAAGTGTACAAAGAGATGTATTATACAGAACTTTTATTGATCTGGGATTTCCAGGGATGTAACAGAGTCCTGCAGGACCTGTGAGCAGTGTCAAAGGGTAGGCAAGGTAGGAGACAAGGAGAACGCTCCTTTGATGCCTTTGCCTGTGATTGAGGAGCCATTTCAGATGGTAGCTATGGATATTGTGGGGCCTCTGAGTACCCCAAGTTCTACAGTGAAGAAGTATATCCTGGTGGTAGTAGATTATGCTACCAGATATCCTGAGGCAGTGGCTCTGTCCTCCACTCAGGCAGAAAAGGAGGCAAATGCTTTATTAGAGATTTTCATCAGAGTAGGTTTCTGAAAAGAAATACTGACTGACAGAGGTGCCAGTTTCATGTCAGACCTGCTGGCTTGTCTGTGGGAGCACTGCGGGGTGAAGCATCTAAAGTCACCCCTACCACTCCCAGACTAATGGTCTGGTGGAGAGATTAAACTCTACACTCAAGAGCATGTTACAGGCATTTGCAGGCCAGTTTAAGAGGGAGTGGGAAAATATTTTCCCCATTTGTTGTTTGCTTACAGAGAGGGGCCTGAGTAATTCGCAGGTTTTTCACCCTTTGAGTTGCTGTATGGGTATAGGGTGAGGGGACCTCTAGATTTGATTTGTGATGAGTGGGAGGGCGAGTGTTAATCCCACAAGGAGTCTGTTGTGGCATATGTCCTAAAGTTCAGGATAAGGCTCAGGGAACTCATGAGCTTGGCCCAGGAGAATCTGACAGAAGCCCAACCTCAGAAAAAGGTCTGGTATAACAGGAATGCTTGAGCTAGAGAGTGTGCTGTGGGGCAGCAGGTCACAGTTCTCATTCTTGTCAGACTCAAAAAGCTGCAGGCAAAGCATTTGTGTAGCTCTCAGTCTTTTTTATGATAATTATGATTTGTATGCATAATTGCATATTTAATTGACAAGTAAATATCAATATGAAAAACAAATTGACAACAAAATGAAGGTAGTCACACATTGTATAAAGTCTAAAAACATGTTGCATGATAGTCACATGGTTAGACCTTAAAAGATATATACATAAAAAAGGTCAAGTAAAAAATAATATATGAATCATAAATATACAGTATTTTCTAATAAATAAATAATATTCTGTACAAATCTATTTGCTTTATTTTCTCAACCCTTTCCCCTTCAAAAAGCATTTTATATTAATTGCATAATTAATACGAGAGAACTTATTTTCATTTAAATGCATCTGCCACTTAGTTTCTCTAGTTTCGAGTTTGTTTTAGTAGTTCCATCTCCTGTAGTGAAACTTCAATTTGTTCTTTTATTTTGCCTATAAAGGCATTGTTTTTGTTGCACATGTTTATATTATAATATATATATGTGTGTGTGTGTGTGTGTGTGTGTGTGTGTGTGTGTGTGTGTGTGTGTGTGTGTGTGTGTGTATATATATATATATATGTGTGTGTGTGTGTGTGTGTGTGTGTGTGTGTGTGTGTGTGTGTGTGTGTGTATATATATATATATATATATATATATGTGTGTGTGTGTGTGTGTGTGTGTGTATATATATATATATATATATATGTGTGTGTGTGTGTGTGTGTGTGTGTGTGTGTGTGTATATATATATATATATATATGTGTGTGTGTGTGTGTGTGTGTGTGTGTGTGTGTGTGTGTGTGTATATATATATATATATATATATATATATATATATATATATATATATATATATATGTGTGTGTGTGTGTGTGTGTGTGTGTGTGTGTGTGTGTGTATATATATATATATATATATATATGTGTGTGTGTGTGTGTGTGTGTGTGTGTGTGTGTGTGTGTGTATATATATATATATATATATATATATATATGTGTGTGTGTGTGTGTGTGTGTGTGTGTGTGTGTATATATATATATATATATATATATATATATATATATATATGTGTGTGTGTGTGTGTGTGTGTGTGTGTGTGTGTGTGTGTGTGTACCTTTATTCTGGTAGATAACTTCTGTGTGGTCATACCGGTATAGAAAAAGTCACATCCATTACATATAGCAATGTATATCAAACCAATGGAGTTAAAATAATACTAACTGTTAATAGGCAGAGTTCTCTCAGTGTCTGCAACAATAGAAAGAAACATCTTCAATGTGTTTATATGATTTACATTGACCACAGTTATATGTTCCCCAAGGTTTGTTTGTCATAGGCAGATGCACCTTAGTGCTGTCTTCTTGCAATGGTTTCTTAAGATTAAATTCTTTCATGTAAAGAAACCTTGGAGAATCCCATACAACTTTAATAATTTCAGAATTACCTATTAATATATTCCTGTTGTTGATAATGGAATTCCTAGTTCTTTCACTGTTTAAAGACATAACAAAAATTAGTGCCTCAAATGGTCCTGATAGTTAACATTTAAAAAAAAAAAACTTGGAAAAAACAAAATTAATATTATGTGACAGCAATGTATTACAGACCTTGCATGGAGTATCTACAATGGTGCATTGGTGCTGCTGCTAATGTGATAGGGCTAGGAAGCGTGTAGTTTCCAGGCTGTGAGCACTGATCCCTGTGCCAAAGAGGTGGAGTTACTGAATAGCATAAAGGGGTAATTGTGTCCGCATATCCCATTTGTGTAGGCAGTGAACCATGTAGGTGTTTACAGAGGAGGTAGCTGATAACAGGGGAGGGATGTGTCCAATGACTTCTAAGCTTATTTCAGCTTATCTGCGCCTGTTTGTGCAGAGTGCCACCATGCTGAGAGTGTACTTTCAGTGGTGTGTTTGCACTAATTTCTAATCTTTGTTTAGCTAAGAGGCACATGTTTCCACATGTTTGTGTGGGGCGCAATATGCTGACCGTGTATGTCCAGGGGGTGTACACTAGTGCTAAGCTTTGTTTACCTACAGGGCACACATTTGGGTGGCATGCCACAGTGCTGAGTGTATCTAAAAGTCAATGATATATTAATTAGTTTTGACTCCTGTTTAACTTAAACTAGGGCCATTAAATGATGTTAATGATATACTAGGCAGGTGGCATGCATCATAGGTAGCCAATCACACAGTCAGCACCTACAGTAGAGCACTATAAAGTATGCAAAGGTCCTACAATCTGATTTCCCCCTATAATCTATGCCACTGGAGTAGAGACTTGGCAATTTTAACTGAGAGAATGCTGGAGGCTGCTGCAGGTCTGCTACGTCTGTATGTGCTAGATGCCGAAGTCATTGCTGCTACTGCTGACAATAGGCCTAGACAGAGATGGATAAGAGCATTCATGCCCAGGGTAACCTTCCAGGAGCTACATGAGCTGGAGATTGTAGAGTGCTACAGAGCGGACAGGAGCATATTGCAAAAACTCACTGAGCTCTGCCACCCTCAACTCAGATCCAGAGCCAACAGAGGGGAACCCATACCAATAGAAACAAAGGTATGTGTAGACCTTAAGATAATAGCTACTTTCCAAAGACCAACTCAGGACATGATGGGGTCTCACAGGCATCTGCTGCCAAGGTACTCCACCAGTTTCTGGATGCCATGCTACCACATGCCAGTGAGCACATATATTTTCCCCTCACCCCTGAGGCGAGGGCCAGCAATATGCAACACTTCTATCATGTATCACACTACCCTGAGGTACTGGGTGCCATAGTTTGCACTCATGTACACATCAAGTCACCACCCAGTGTCAAGGGTAGAACCTATATCAACAGCAAGGGGTAACACTCCATCAACTGCCAGGTCATGTGCAATGCCCAGGGGATTATCATGAATGTGTGTGCTGGCAGCCCTGGCAGTTATCATGACTCCCATAAATGGCATGCATCACAGCTGTACCAGATGTTTGCTAGGGGGGACATCCCACATGGCCATTTACTGGGGGATGCTGGCTATGCACTGGAACTGTGGATGATGACACCCATTGGAAATGCACACATACAAATGGAAGAATGCCATAATGAGGCACACACACAAACTAAGAATATCACAAAGTGTGCGTTTGGGCTTCTGAAGTCACAGGCTCAGTGACTCAATATATCTGGTGGAGCGCTGCAGTACTCTCCAGCCAGATGTACACATATGTTGACAGTATGTACCATGCTACACAATATGATACTGTGGAAACAGCTGCAATAGGATCAGCAAAGGGAATGGATACACAGACCCCCCACCACTGTCTAGGTCACCACAGCCACAGTCACAGGAGGACTCAGAGGAGGAACCCCCTGATGATGCTCCTGTAGGCAGACGTAGGTGTGCCCAATATGTCCTGGATGTGGCTAACAGACAGCGCATAGCACATTCACTGACAACCTAGGGCCCTAGGTCCTGACACCTTACTCCTACACACATACATATAGTAAATTTGCTGATGCCAGGCAACCCACACAACCTGTACTTATCCATGTATTAGCTCTGTACAGCTTGCATCACACAGAGTCAACTCTGAACTACAGTTCTGTCAACTGCTGCATTTGCAAGGTACATCTCTAACCTACACACTACTTGTAAGGACTACTATAATATGGTATTGTATGAATGGATCTGCTGCATTTATGCAAGGAAATATAGTAGGGTATGTGGACAGAAGTAACATCCACAAAGGACTACAGATACCCAGTCCACTGGTATGTGTACCATAATATTCACTAGGCCTCATGGTTGGAATATTCACTACATTAGTCAAGATAGATGTTAAACAGTAGAGTCACATGATATTTGGACTACTGTCTATCCCAGCAGATCATGTGCTGTTATTACCCAACCCACAACACAACAGTGTTCCCATATAACTGCTTTAGCAGTAAGACAGCAATGGTTTATCTGCAGACCAGGCAATCTCAGGGCTGTAACATAGAACTCAATCACACATTGTATGTCACATGTAACACAGGAGTAACAATGTACATATTTATGCTGTTGATTGTGTGATGAATGACTCATCTCCATATGTCAGCCTGTGTGGCTCAGTGGACTAGACAAGTGTCATAGGTGATGGTGTTGAAGGTTCCAATCTGGGAGTAGTCACATCTTTTGCATGTGAGGTATTACTATCTTGGTGTTTTCACAGACTGTCAATCTGTGTGTGGTGTAACATTATGAACATCAGTCACATATTAAGAACAGCAGACAGCTGGGGAATGCTGTGGACATTTTGAGTGAAGTACAATACTGCAGAAACAGGGACAGATGTCATGGTCTGTAACACACAAAATCCTGTACTGGAGTCCAGGTAGTTGTGGACTGGAGTCACTTTATAAGTACTGACAGTCCCATTGGGCATTCATATAAACTTAGTTAAAATGAACACAATTCTGTTGACCCTTCATCAAAATTCTGTTGACCCTTCATCAAAATAACAATTGGCTAAAATTTTGGTGTCATTCAAAGGGGATCCAGTGTCTGTCAGCCTGGGATGACATGCTAGACAAGCCACGTTGCTTCACTAGGGACGGCTTGCACCTGTCACCACTGGGCTTTCGGATATTGGCAAAGGCTCTTGCCACCCCCATAGTGCCTTTTTTAGGCAAGGCTCAAAAGTCAAACCCACCCCCATAGACAGCACAAGGAACAAGAAACTAAGGGTAATGCTGCTAAATGCCAGAAGTTTTAACCTCAAGATGCACGCACTCAAAGCTCTCCTCAGTATGGAGAACATTGATATCTGTGCAGTGACAGAAACCTGGTTCAAGGCTCCAGAGAGCACCCCAGCACTACCAGGCTATACCTCATATCATGCTTTTCGGCCCCAAAACCCGGACCGAACCACAAAAGGAGGGGGAGTTTCCATATTTATCAAGGATATCCACACCTCCAGGTTAGTGGCATTGCACGAAGTATCAGTGACCATCCATGTGCAACTAACAGTGGGCAAGACTGCTTTTCAGTTTATAGCATCCTACAGACCACCCTCTCAAAGTCAGGAATCCCATTTGGCTTTCCTGAAAACATTGGAGAACATGAAGATCTCTCCGAACACCATTATATTGGGTGACTTCAACTACCCAAACATTGACTGGGAGCACTACTCAAGCCCCAGCACCTTAGCCCAAAGGTTCCTGGAAATTATAAACTCAAATGCTATGGAACAACTAGTCACCACTCCCACAAGAGGGGACAACATACTAGACCTGATCATTACCAACATGGGGACTCTATGCTCCACACCAGAAGTATATCCCTCATTGGTAAGATCAGACCATAAATTAATTTCACTGGATGTCCACATCCGACCCCACCCCCAGCCCAGAAAACCACAGTGAAAAACTTCTCAAAAGTGAACTTCTCACTTCTCAAAACCGAAGTGGAATCCTTCAAGGCCCCAAGAACAGTGGAAACTACAGCCCAAACTGCAGAATCCTATATAAATGCATTCTACGGACATCTCCAGGAATGCATGGATCATGCTATCCCAAACAAAACCAAGACCCAATCATCCAAAGGCAGGCGTCCAGTCTGGTGGACCCCTGCCATAAATAAACTGTACAACAGAAGGAGGAAGCTACTACATGACAGAGCAAAATCCCTAATAGGGAAGGCATCTCTGATCAGTACTAGCAAAAAATTACAATCCCTCATAAAATCCTCCAAGGCCAGCTTTGAGAGAAAAATTGCACAGGACACCAAAGACAATCATAAGGCTTTTTTCAGTTATGTTAGAAACCTGGGATGCAACTCCCAGACTTGTTCTGAGTTGATTCTAAATGACAAAAAATCCACTGAACCCACAGACATCGCCAATTTCCTGGCAGACAGGTTCAGTGCAAACTTCTCCACCACCTCCCCCCCAAAAGAGCAAGTATCTATCCCGGCAGAGGGCTGTCTCCCAAACATCTCAGATGCTCAGGTGAAGGCTGCCCTCTCCAAAGCAAAAAACACTGCTTCCATGGGACCAGATGGCGTCCTAGGTTGCATCCTACATGAACTACAAGAGGAACTAATCCCTCAAATAAAACAGCTATGCAGTCTCAGCCTCACTACAGGATATGTGCCCACAGAATGACGTACAGCAACAGTGGTCCCACTCCACAAAGGTGGAGCCTCTACGGACCCTGGAAACTATCACCCCATAAGCCTGACTAGCTTAGTCTGCAAGGCTATGGAGAGGATCATCATGGAGCTCATAAACAAAGACATTGGGGACCTACAGACACTAGATCCTACCCAGTTCGGCTTTGTCAAGGGCAGATCCTGCCTTTTGAACCTGGTTGACTTCTTTGAAACAGTCACCAAAGCCATAGATGAAGGAAAGGTAGTCCACACAGCCGATCTGGACCTTGCAAAGGCATTTGACACAATACCCCACTCGGGCATCATAGATAAGCTATCCAGCTTAAATATAAACCCCTATGTCACAAGATGGGTCGCAAACTGGCTCAAAGACAGAACCCACAGAGTGAGAGTTGCTGGAGCCATGTCAGACTCGAAACTGGTCACAAGTGGCATCCCACAGGGTTCTGTCCTGGGACCACTCTTGTTCGGTATATACGTTTCCGGGGTACAGGCAAACATGGGAGGACTATGGCTCACCAAGTTTGCAGACGACTGCAAACTGGGCGCCATAATCAACTCTCCAGCTGACACAAACATCCTTCAAAAAGGTCTCACAGAGACAGATAACTGGTGCCAGCACCATGGTTTAAAGCTAAATGCCAAAAAATGTATAGTCATACCCTTTGGCAAAAACAATGTGCCCACAAATTACCACATAGGCGGAAACCCATTAAGTACAGAGAAAGTTATTAGGGACCTGGGGACCCAAGTTGATAGCAATCTGTCCTTTGAAAACCACATTGCCAAAGTGGTTAGAAAGACCTTCTACATAGCCCACCTCATCACGAAGGGTTTCACATCTAGATCAAGAGAGTCAATCGTGCCCCTTTATTCATCCCTCATCAGGCCCATCATAGAATACAATGCCCCTTTTGGGATGTACCTTACCCGACACCTGCAGCAATTAGAAAGACCCCAAAAGTATCTCACCAAGAGGATCAAGGGTCTCAAACAGATGCCATATGCTGCTCAGTTAAAAAAACTCCAGCTCTACTCAGTTGCATATCGCCTACTTCGAGGCGATCTATGCCTGACATACAAAGCTATGTCAAATCCAGAATTAATGGACATGCTCCACCTCAGTAAATCTAAATCCCTTAGAGCCACACGCTCGAGGGACTTGAACCTCAGCACAGAAATAAATAGAACTTGCTGGAGGGACAGGTTCATAACCCAGAGGCTCCCTTTGCTCTGGAATATAATTCCAGTTCATGTGAGGCAGAGCACCTGACTGAATCTCTTCAAGAAGAATCTCGATAAGTGGATGGGGGATCATAGGTTTGTCCCAGGGATTACTCCCGTGTCACTATTAGACAGAGGCACAGTAAACTAAACCTTAAAAAGGGCACAGTATACTCAAATCAAGGGGTGGCGTAAGCCATACAGAATCAGGCTAGGCTTATAATTGCCCCAGGGCAGATAGCCTAGTATGAACCTATGAACCTATGAACCTATATGTCTATACATACAAACATATATATATATATATATATATATATATATATCATATCCGTCACTATTTCTCTCTCACATACATAGTATGTTTGTCTTTATGCAGTGTCAAATATATATATATATATATATATATATATATATATATATATATATATATATATAATACACACATATAGCTATATATATTAGAATGATACATTGACTATTCCCATATATCTGCATAACACATATTCATATCATACACAGCTATCTATAGATATATAGATATATATCTGTTATATACATAAATATGTGTGCAGATGTCTGTATTGTCCTGCATACTCTAATAATGGTGAGTAAATCTGCACTACACACATTTATACTGTTGCTCAAAGGAACCAAACTAAGGATGCAACAGAACATAATCCACTTACCTACAGACCTCAGGTGAGCAGGTGGTGTAATGTACAATATTGACAATGCACACATGGACAGGGCACATTGTTCCTGCCACAGGTTTGCCTAAGTGCAAAAAGCCACATCTGCCCATACTGGTAACTGCAGACACATAGCTTGGATAATAACAGTTATCTCACTGCTAGGATACTAGATGTAGATAACAGTATGAAGCAATATCACTCTACAGACCACAGATGCAGTGCAACACAAGCCTAGTTTGTGTAATGCTCAAGTACTGTGCCTGCAATAACATATGTAACAGACATAACCTGTGCATGTGATAAGTACCATATTTATAATGTGTATGACTAGATAGGTAGGCATTCTAATCTTACTCGAGGCCACTTGGTGCGTGTGTGTGTGTGTGTGTGTGTGTGTGTGTGTGCATGTGTGCGTGTGTGTGTGTGTGTGTGTGTGTGTGTGTGTGTGTGTGTGTGTGTGTGTGTGTGTGCGCGTGTATGTGCGTGTGTGTGTGTGTGTGTATACCCCTGCATAGCAACTGCCATGCCCTCGTGGGTTATCTAGCTGCAATACTTATGCACTTTTTGGCCTTGTAACTTGCTGCTGGCTTCCAAATTGCCCTCTTCTACAAGGCCTGATGATGTCATCTACCTTAAAACTACCAGCTGAGAGTATAGTGTCAGACTTTATCCATGGCACATGCGATAAGTACTGTTAGCTACAGGCTGTAAGACTACATAGATAGGGGTTCTAATCTCACTCCAGACTACCTGGGATTTATATACACTGGCAAAACACCTGCAGTGCCTTAATAGGATATCCATCTACAGTGCTTATGCAGTTTTTGGCCCTATAACTTACTGGGGGCTTCCAAACTGTCCTCTTCTACAAGGCCTGACAATGTTATTCACCTTAAGATTATCAGCTGACAGTATCATGTCAGCCTTAAGCTGTGGTGCATGTAATAAGTACTGTGAGCTGTAGTGTGCAAGACTAAATAGGTAGGGGTTCTAATCTCACTCTTGGCTAATTTGTGTATGTCCATATGGTAAAATTGTGATCACCTTAGTAACCTAGAAATAGATAGGGTTTTGCAGTATTTTATTTACAGCATGTGATGTGGCCCTCCAAATGACTGACCACAACAAGGCCTGCTGATGGCATCAAGCATAATATGTTCTGAACTGATAGTACTAGCAGACATGAGGTGAGTTGTGTGCATCACTTCCTGTGATTTGTAGTGTGTACCATTACATAAATAAGTGTTCTCATCTACATACAGACAACGTGCACTACATGTGTGACTTGGCATGTCCTGTACACAGTGATTGGCAGTGGTGCTAGCCTTAATGCAGCCATGTATGTGTGTGAGCCTGTTAGAGCATTTTACATCATGTTATGGAACCATAAGACATTTGACTTTCACTAGCATAATAGGCATATAGCCCTTCCAATCAAAGACATCATTATAGCAGCAGTTACAGGATCAGCACATATTGCTCCAGTCCAAGAGGGACACAGGCAGATACCCTGTGTCAAGATGACAGTCGCCTAGCCAATCATACAGATGGCATGTGCTAAGGTACACTGAGGTGCTCTGTGGGCCACTAGGCAGGGTTCTGTTTCATGGGTGTGTTTAAGTCTGCTAGACAAATCTCTCCCTCAAGCATGCAGTGCTAATATCACATACGAGGTTAATGTCCTTACAATGAGTTATCCATCTACTATGCCTCTTACAGATAATCAGCAAATGCAATCAAGCAGGGTCACACATTGCCCCGTATGCAGATCACCTCTGAGTAGTTTAAATGCCACAGGTGACAATGACACTCATTGCAGATGATCCCCATTGAGCATATAATGAAGACGTGAAGTGCCCTTGTGAGGGTCTATACTGTTGTGTGCAATTGCCAGTACTGGTTGGAAAGGTGCATCAACAAATGCCCATTGCACTCAGTTATTGGCATGCTGAGGGAAGAGTACTTGGAGGTTATGAGTATGTCATTTTCAGGTGGCCAAGTCTGCGTGCCCAGTTCTTTCACCCCTGAGTATGTACAGCACATGTTGGGACTGATGTGCTACTTACCAGGTACATAGGTCTAACTAATGGAAATGATACTACATATATATTTGTGTGGATTTTATCACCATTAGTATGTCAACTGGCATACATTCACAATACCCTCTTGCAGGACAGTGACATACTACAGAGACTCTATGATTGCTCACAATGTGCAGGCATCAGTAAACATTGTTAGCCACTGTCAGTAAGTAGTCATGTTTATTGTGCTTGAATAGATTCCAAGAGGAGAGGACCCAGAACTGCAGCCTGTTGAGCACTGCTGCTTACAGATCAGCTATTGGAGATGGATGTCCCAATGTTGCATATGTGTGCCAGCAATGGGCCATTTAGTGACCCCTTCAATGACAGTATTGTGGATGCCTAACCTGGTGCTTTGTAAATGTTTTCTGAGGAGGAGATATAGTCAGAAGGCTTTGTTAAGTCTAGGGGGTTGTATACCCATATGTGCCCTCACTCAGGTCCTTGGTGACTGCCTCAGAAATGTCCACCATGTGCAAAAGTCATGCTCGCCCTGTCACACATCCAAACTGTGTACAGTCAACTGTGTGTAGAACACATATATGTGTGTGTTGATCATTTCCATGATGATTGCCCCTACAGGCATACAGATATGGATACTTAGACAAAAAGGTGTACAGTTGTGTTGGTCATTAGATGCACCACCTCTGTGCAAGGATATAACAGTTGCCATTGGCCACTAAGCTGGTGTGCAGCCAGTAATGTCAGTATGATTGCAAGGGTTTCACAATGGTGTTAGTAATCCTTGTCAGATCACATGTGGGATGCACTCTGGAATGATAGCATGTGCAATAGATGCTGTGTGTCTTCAAGTGACAGGCCATTTATGAACTGCTCTGTACATATGGAAGTTATGGGACAGGTTGCAGGAATGTCATATGTCACGTGGTGGGGACAAAGGATTGCAGCTGATACAGGCAGTGTGGGAGTACAGATAAGTTATGAGTACATAACCATCATATGTGGTATCATGACGCATGAGGTTACAGACAATTTTGGCCTGTCCTTTGAGTATACACATGTAACTACACTGTGAGTAGTGGTTCTGCTTTGTGGGGGTGGCTACTTTTGCCACTTACCATGTCTATTCAACATCACACCAACACTATGTGCTTCTTTTAGCTGAAGAGGTAGTGCATCCATGTTAGGGTGGGCACCCTCACCCCAACTGTCACACAGTACTGTCCACCTATTATTAAACAGCCTGCTAATGGCAGTTGTCCACCAGTCAGGTTTGCTGAGCCATGATGAGCCTGTGTCCCTCCTGTCACATACAGCTGAGTTCATGCAGTTGTAATGTTATTGACATAATTCATGGGTGTAGAGCTCTGCATACTTGCATGTTCCATCTGAATGGGGAGGTGCAGTTACACTACGTCAACCATCTCACAGGAGGTAATAAATGGCTTTCTTGACATATATGTTAGTACTGTCTGCAAGGGGAGGTACATTATGATAGTTCTAAAGAGACTGATCTGTGGCCAGATCCCACCAGGGAGGACTTCATATTGTGGGGGCTGTACTGGTCACCCATATTGGTAAACACATGATGCAATACATTGGTTCCCTGTGTGGAGATGTCACATCACTGCTGCAGGGCATTGTAGGTAAGGATCTAGGCCATCCTTTGGGCAAGTGAGCTGCGGCATGACTAACCATCACTGTGTGTGCATATTGCACTTCTCTATCATGTTTGTCTGTGCTCTGTACATACACCTTGCATGACTCTCATCTTGCAGCATGCTGGAAGTAGCTGCAATACTTACTTGAACAGAGGACAACTACCATGTAGTGGAAAGCAGTGTCCCCAGATCTCTGAGTCATGTCACCTGAATGCCATGATAGGAGTTAGCATGGATATGTGCACTAACACTGTTGTATACCTACTGACAGTGACCAAACACTGTTACTTTTTCTCAAGGCCAGATCATGCCTACCGACAGTCACCAGAGGAGCTCATTGACTGTTACACTTTTAATGGATGTTGAACATATGTGTCACTCCATCAACCATGATCAGACAAGGTGTATGACAATATTAGGCCAGCAGGCCTTGCTGTGTACATCATTTACAGAGTGTTATGTCAGCTGGTGGATATGCAAGTGTCTGACAGTCATGATCTGGGAAGATAGCATTGGGAGACCTATGCTGCAATGACATCAGTCACCAGTGGAATTAACCATCCTTCATTACTAGCGTACTACATCTACCTATTCCCTCTCTGCAGTCACAGCCACTGTCAGTGACCTCTGACTGAGTATATTAGCAGGTGATTACATATTGGGAGCTGTCACAGAATCCCACACAGAACCAACAGTTATCTAGAATGGCCTTAGGCACAGTCAGTTGTACTTTGAGCCACTGACAAAGACTAACTGCCAACAACTGCACAATACTACCCTGTGGGAAATCATCCACCCCTGTAAAATATTGTAGTGTCTGCACACTGCACACAGTTGAGCCATTACACATGAAGTTATGGACACAGAGAGTAATGTTGTCTTTGACTTTTACTGGTCAGTAAGATGTGGGGGTGCATTCAGTGTTGTAAAACCTATACCAACAGGTTTGGGATGTAAATCCCAGACTGTCACTGATATACTGAATGGGGCAGTCATCACACCTATCATTGTGTAAAATGGCACCCTTGCTATGTCACTACACAGGCATATCGCACAACTGAGGAAGCCACACAGGATGGTACACGAACAATCAGTGTAGATAACATGTTCTATAGAGTCCGTGTCATGACTGTACAAGTGTAGTCTGTCTCCTAAATGCTTTGGAGGGGATGTGTATGGCTCCATACCGGGAGGTGTTGGATACCACTACATACTTCCTGGATATCCATGACAGGACTAACACATGTCTCTTTTGTTCTACATATCTGCAACATCACTGTGGTATACATAGTACATGCTAGAGAGATAGGCATGTAACACAGACAGTACAACATACATGAAACAGGCCCCCCATGCATGTGAAGCACACATCTGCTGTGACACATATCATGTGCAGGTTACAAAATAGGATGCAGAACATGACAATCATAACTGGTGTCAGACAACTGTCTGTATTGGACACAAGATATTTGTAGATGGGTCATCTCCATCACCACAACTTGTAGATGTGTGAGTTCCTAAAACCCTGGTGACACTTATCAAGGGTAGCAGACCTGTTCACTGATTAGATATGGATGAGTACACTGAATGCTGCTATTGTCAATGTTAGCCTTTTATACACATATGAAGTTATGCAGCCATGCACTCATAATGCTGTACCTTACTGAAGACATGTTTCTGCTGTAGTGACATGCCATTATGTGCTCCTTTATTGCTGCTGCATATTGGTAGGTTATCCCAACAAACTCAGGTCCATGACACACCTGTCATTGTGTAACTATACAGCCATTACAACATCATTACAACATAAGGTAAACAAAAGTACGTAGTGTACCTGTGACAAATGCCAGCATACAGTATCTGTCAATAACCACTACAAGCGGCATGGCAAAATAACACTGCATTACACAAGTACATGTTAAGTAATAAAGTCACACTATGCATCAGACACATCTGACCCATAGCTTCATTTGGCTGCATCGATGGTGAGGATGACAGGGATCTGGCACAGGTATCATCACTTGCACAGGGTGTTGTGTGGAGATGCAGGCGGCCTAGGCTGACCAAATGGTTGACAGCATGTGTGTGACTCAGGAAGGGAAGCAGGTAAGATGGAACATGGAAAGGTGCCATTTGTGTCTGTAGGTGACCTGCATTTGACAGTGGTGTGTGAGGGCATGTGTGTACACAGTCAAGCTCAGTGCTAGCCCTACATATGTGTATGTTGGACAACTTTGGACTGTACATGGTAAGGTTAACAGTTCACTTTCTCCAGTCCCGAACACAGGAACTGGCTCTGACAGGAGTTGCACTGGTGTCTTCATGCTGAAGGTCAGAAGTGGTGTTAGTACCTGTTGGTGACTGCTGTCTGCTGGGGCCATGTCCACCATGGGAACACCCAGGATCACGAGCGCATGGCCTGCTATGTCATAGTGTGGACAGCACAGTACTCTCTGTAGCTCTGGATGTACTACCACTATGGGGCGATGATTGTGCATGGCCACATGGACGTTCAGCAAATAGGGTTGCTGACCTATGTCCATGAGTCTGACGCTCAGCTCCAACCAGCCTTTCCAGCAGAGACAATGTGCGGTCCAAGAGAGACACTGTCTCAGTCCATTAGTGAATCAATCAAGGGTGTCCTCTATGCAGTGGAGGCAGTCACGGATGTCAGACTGTGCTGCATCCATAACCCTAAGCACACATCTGATGTTCCATTCAGAACATGCCTGTGCCCCCATGATGGACCGAAACATGTGCCGGGTGACCCATGATACCTGCAACAGTTGGTAGATGGACAGCAAGCCTCTTACAAGCACTCCTGTCAATCCACCTCTGTGGGACCTCACCAGCTCACTGGCTATGGACAGTGTCTACACTCACTGGATCCATGGTCATCACACTTTCCTATTCAATGTCCCCACCCTCTGACTGTCCAATATCTGGGGCCTCCAGGAACAGGGTATGCATGGGCATAGTGACTGTGTGCAGTGACAAAGAGGGCAGGAGAGGGATGTCAACCTCTGAGACAGAATCAGGCCCCAAAACCCCCACCTGTGCCACACTGTGGCCACCATCATCATCAGAGTCTGAGGATACAATGACATCAGGTTGTGTAGGGGACAGAGACGAACACTCGGTCACCTGTAGTAAGAAAGAAAAAAGCAATGCATTAATACCAGCACTATTATGCTCTGCAGTACTGTGTTGTAATATATGTAAGGCTCTATACACTGTCATCACTATGATAGATCTATTGAAAACTCAACCTCATATAGTAGGACATGAGGGCAGTACTCTTCCCACTAGCAGCTGTAGTTACTTGAAAATAAGATCTCATTACACTGCTATCTCATCGGTAACAGTGATGTACACTGTTGACATTTGTGTGCACTCTGTACATTAGACACATATGACAGTCTGTAGTGTACAGGCAATACTGGCACATCTATCAGAGTGGTCACACCTACAAGGCATAGGTATGATTCTAACATGCGTACAGTCAGAATATATGTTTGCAGTTGGCAGTCATGCTAACAGTACAGCAATGCAGTCAGCAGGTCTGGGAATGACAATTCAGGGATTACAATGCTGTAAACCTACATCTATAAGAAAACAAAGTCATGCTTACCAGGAGCAAGACCACAAGCTTGGTGAATACCTGACAGACCTGTGAAAAGTTGAGGGAGAGGTAATGTTAGTACCACTGCATGTTCCATCACCACAAAGTAATACAGCCATATATCTCACATTTCAGTAGTTTCTGTGTTAATTGTTATATTGGTCAAAGTCTGAGCATGAAAGTTAAACTGCAGTGAAACCCTTCTTCTCCTCAAAAGCAGAGAGACTTGACACCCATGTAAGACTATGTATGCACAGACACACTGAATGTACAGTATTGTAATGCTGGACACTGTGTCACCCACATCCACAATGTAGGGTGTGATGGATACCTGGGAGGTGTCATGTGTGCCTAGATTTGCCAGGAATTCCTCAGTGGTTTAGAGTGGTTGTTCTGCTGCAAGCCCTCCACTGGTGATGCCATGATCCCTGGCTACATCTACTGCTCTTCTGCATGTAGCATTGATCATGTCCTTTGCACAGTGTCAAACCTGCTCATATGTCCTTCCTTGATGACCTTTGGCATTGATATCATGGACAAGATCAATCTACAATGTCTCCTGCTGTTCAGTGTCATGGCTTCTCCTCGACAGTAGTACTTCATAATATTGATGGAGTGCTTCCACTATTAACTCATTCTCTGCATCCATGAAAGCTGAACAGTGTCTTGTATACATGTTCCCTGAAAGACAATGACATGGGAACACATGTCAGGATCACATATGTGGAAGTATACTATGTAGAGATACAGCAAGGACAGAATGGCAGGCAATATCTACTGCTTGATCGCCCATGTCATATCCCACAGTGTACAAACATACTAAGTGGGTGGATACAACTAGGATACCAATGATAGTCAGGTATTCCTATGTGTGCCATGACAGATACTGCTGTATGGTCATACAGCTGACACTGGAGTCTATTGTAGTGTGTCCCCAAGGGGACTACTTCATCATAGATGGTAGCTCTGTAGCAGCAACGTTTACATAGAGATGGGTATGCTACAGACTCCAGCTGCTGCTGCAGGTAATAGGCATAGGCAGAGACTGTGAACAATTTGGAGGACAACAAACTGTAGGAGAAACTGTGGGAGCTGTGTCAGCCTTGTTGTAGAGGCAGAGCCAGAGTGAGGCTACCCTTTCTACTCCAATTAAGGTATGTGTTTAAGGTAAGTATATTAGGCAACAGTATCACTAACAGTACTATGCCACATGTTTGTTGTGTCCTTGAGCAACATGGGGGATTAATATAACAATATGTCCACCATTTGGGCTACTGTCAGGCCATATGTTACAGTCTGGTAGTAATTTGGAGCATGTATGAGGGCAGTCAATGTTACAAGCAGGTACTTCAAATGTATATGTTATGTGTGCAGCTGTGCTAATCAGCACTGTGAGTTTGAAAGGATTGTTTGGTGCACTCTGATATTAGTGGTACTCATTTGCAGTACCTGAGTTGAATTTCTCTGTGAATGCATATTAATGCATGACATGACACTTTATGCACTTATACTTTTGCTATAGGGATATGTGAAGTGTGTTTCTATCTGCAGGTCTGTGACTTCCATCAGAGAAATGCAGACATAAAATTTTATATGCATTGTGTGGATAAAGATAGCATGACTCAGTTATTATTTGCTGGCCTCACAAAACTATAATTCCAGTGCTACACACCACTGGATTTGAACCCAGGATTGTGTGTGGCAAAATGTACTGTTTGTAAAGCATTTAACAGACTGAGCTACTGAGTAACTGCTACAGCAGGTATATTTGCAAGATATATGTGCACACATTCAGGCTGTGACAAACATTTTCTACATCCATCAATATGTGTATGGCTTTATATGGATGTATTTCTGCACCATGGTCCCAGTCAAACATGTATTTTGCCATTGATGCCTTAGCAGGTGGTTTTCTACATGTTGATGATAAAAGGGCACATTTACCTGCTATCAAATGCCTTACATCCATTATTATATCTTTGGCTTTCTAGTGGTACACTATTGCACCAGAGTCCAAGGTACACTCCCATTTTTTCCATTACTTTTAATCAAGTTTGTATGGTGTGGCACAACGTGCAGCTTCGCTGAAACACGCTTATTGACTGTAACTGGCAATTACTATGTTTTGTTTAAACCTATTTTAATTAAAAGTTATGTGCCATGGCAGGTTTATGCAGTGGTCTGCAGGTGCAATGGTCTTGGGTTTGAAATATGGGATAGGTGTTTATTTTGTGTGTATTACAATTTTAAAGACACATATAGTTAATATAGTTTATTTAGCTGAGCTTAGCGAAGCTGTATGATGCTCTGGGTCATGCAGCCCCAAACTAAAAAAATAAATAAAAAATGGGGAGATAGGAAAGCAGTAAAATGGGGTGCAAGCAGGGGGAAAACCTTGTGAAAGGCAGATAGGGGTGTGCAGGAAGGGTGTAAGAAAGAACCATGGCTATCCATTTCTTGTACAGCAACAACTTTGCACTTTGGCAGAATTTTTACATGACTTTGAACTCTCACCCCCAGAGAGAGAGATGAGGACAGCATAACAACATTGTCAAGCCAATTGGACCAAATTACGTGTGTCCAGTGGAGATGTGTGTGAAATGGAGAGCTATGTATGGAACAATATATATATTTTTGGGGGGACAGGTGCAAGTGAGAGTGGAATGATGGGGGAAGGGACATAGGTATGTGTGTGGGAGGTAAGTTGGTTAGTTGAGGATGCATTTGCAGACAGACAAGACAAACAAAACAGCAGATGGGGCAGTGTGTGACATATGAGGGGGATGAACACCTTGGACAGGGAGGGTGTTGTTGTGGAATCTAAGTCCCATGTGGCTCCACAAGGCAGCAGCATGACTCACATCCCCACCCATGGGACTGTCTGCACTGCTCCATCACTGTCCCAGGGGTGGTGGTGGTGGTGGTTGGGTACCGGGGTGAGGCTGCCCCACCAGGGTGACCAGCATGTCCTCAATGTGGTACAGGCTGTGGTCAAACCCACAGTAGACTATCCTGTTCGCCAAAACTGGCAGCTCAGCCCTGGTGATGACTCCCCCTCCACCACCATTCCAAGTGGGGGACACATCCCCGTCCCATGGGATGGTACTACCCAATGCTGCAGATACAGGGGCACCAGAGGAATCACTACCAGTCTGGGTCCCAGATGTGCTGGGACCTGGTGCCATGGCCAGATGAGGCAAGGTAAGCGGATTAGCTGGAACCAACCTACCTTAACATGCTGTGGTAAATGAGGTATAGAAATAAGTTAATCTTAGTAATAACCAAACCATTGTTAGTATTAACAGAATAGAACATCACATTTATCGATCCAAATACATATTACTGCAGCAAATTAATAGAGACATGCAAGGAATACAGCCATACTGGAAATATTTAGACAGATTTATTTAGGAATTAACAATGTTGCTTAACACTTTATTGTTACTGCTGATAAGTGTCTGTGAAATGTTAGCACAATCATATCTGCTCATAACATGGGCTAGCTCAACCATATACCTTTTGTTCCTGGAGTGGGAGAAAATGAGAGCATTATGTGACTGAATTCATTTTGTATTCTAGAACTATTACAGTGTTATACTTGACTGTAGTGACAGTAGAACACACATGCATGGAATACAGCCATACTGCATTTATTAAAACAGATTTCTTTAGGAATCAGCAATGCTGCTTAATAATTTATTGCTATTGCTGATAAATGTCTGTGAAGTCCACACACAATATGTGCCTATAGAGAGGGCAGCTGTAGGAGGAACAGAGAGCTTTATGTGACTGATATTGGTCTGGAGACAGTGTTACACTTGACTGCAGCAACCTTACCATAGACAAGCAACACATTCCACTCTACTGTAATGGTTATGATAACACAATCCTGCTGTACACCATTTTGCTTACTGGTATTGATATTGTTTATTGTTTATTGCAATACAGTTGTTACTGTTCATTTATTGCACTACAGCTCTAATTGCCCATTAATTGCACTACAGTTCCACTTGTCCATGTATTGCACTACAGTTTTTATTGTGTATACTTTATTGCAGTAAATGCTTCATTTTTGCTTATTGCACTACAGTTAGCCTAATAAATCTGTACTTACCATACTCACGGTACAACCTGGCCAGGCACCTGGCATGAGATTCAACATTGCGAGCCCTCTCAGCTGCAGCTCTTGGAAAAAAAATGTCCCAGATTCATACCAGTTATGTAGACATTCATCTTGCAGTTTGATAAAACAGTGGAAAACATACTTACATATTTGTGGGGCATGCTCAGCTCATGCTTCTTGGATCCAGGTGTCCAAGGTTGTACTCTTTCTTCTCTTCAGGTCATCAAAATGGTGGCGACACTGCTCACCTGTGTGGGGGATACCAGTAGCACTGGTGAGCTTCCTAGCTAACTGGTCTCAGGCCTCTGCCTTACATTTTGAGACCTAGAAACCACCCTGCATCAGCCTGGGTTCATAATTGTTTAACAGGAGCCCAACAAAGACCCATGACTCCTGAACACTCCATCAATGTTCCTGAAAGCATGCACCTACACTAGCATCTCCTGCCATATCAACAGATGATTAGACTCCAGTGAATGGTGCAGAATTCCTACCTATTGGCCGTAATATAGGCTGTTTTCCCACCCTTACATGTCATTGAGCAACATTTAAGAAAGCACTGTGCTCTTTAGCATCACACAAACCAGCTAAGCAGAGCTAAGCAGCACAAAATCTCGCACAACCCAGGTTTTACCTAAGCTTAGCACCACACAAACAGTAGCAACCGTTATTTTGTTTAAGCAGTGCTCAGCATAGTGCATCAGTGCCATATATCACAAATATGTTTTTGAAATTAAACATATAAAATAAGTTAAATTACAGACATCTTATGACTGCTATGGACTCAAACCCAAGACATACTAAGCATTAGGCTGTAACTCTACCCATTTAGCTACTTGGATATTATTAAAACTACTATACCTTCACATATACTGCTGGGCTACCTGTTAACATTGCTAAGCACCACAGTGCACCACTCAAACACTCCTAAAAAGACCTAAAAATAAATAATTAATTACACCCGGTTTCTATTTTTAGATGTCTGGCAGCTGTCGGCTATATATGTATGAGTGCCACTCGGCTCTATGTCATTCCGTGCCATGCAACACAAACAGCAATCAAAAAACAAAAAAACAAAAAAAAAGTGTTATTATGATAATTACAGCTGGTTTCTGTTTTTAGATGTGTAGCAGGTGTCAGGTGTCTACATGTGAGCAGAGCTTGGCATTGCTGTTCTCCACGCCGCACAGTGCAAATCTACAGAGTGGAAAAAAATAACTCATAACAATAAAATATTACACATTTGAGCCAATTCACAGCATTTCAACAGTAGCAGAGAACATTACAGGGAGCCTCATCCTATATATAACAGCTTCCTAGGCATCCACAACCAAGAGTGGTCTCTACACTTCTCCCTACACAGATTCAATATCTTTGTTCCTATGCTCTCCCTTGACAGTGCAGCATGATTAATATGCATGGCGCACTGCTGAGGGAGAGCCATGGCTGTGTACACAGATACATTCCATGTGGGCTCCACACGATGCCTACACGGATTTTATTAAATCTTGGGGAGTGTCATTTTAACATGATTTTACCATTTAATTTGTAATCCCATGTCTTGTTTGTTTATTCCTGCAAGGCTATATTTACTGAAATTACAAGTTGTGATATTACTGCTATACTATTTATCTATTTTCGTAGACAATCTTTATCAACTAGGAGAACTCTGGCATCTTTTATTGAATGAATTGCATTACTCATTTTGCAGTCTTTAGCATGTTTCATTACCCAGAGCCCATTTCCAGTTTTTGAATCTGAGATGAGTAGTCCAAAAATAAATTGTTACTCAGCAGTACCCCTCCATGATGATAGCTTACCTACCCTTAATTCTGACTTGTTTCCTGTTTTTAACAATGTTTTGTCCATTGACTTATGTATCAAGTGACATTTAATGCTTTTAATTTGTCAGTTATTCTCTTATGTAGAATAGTGTTGAATGCCTTAGCAATGACAACATAAAGAGCATTCACAGTTAATTCTTCAAGTGCTGTTGATAATTCTTTAGATAATGCCATGAGATTCTAAAGACCCAACTTTCCGTTTACAAACTCATACTGTCCCAAAGTTAAGAAATGTAGGTGTCTGTAATTTTAGGATAAACTTCTCCATAACTCTCTGATTGATTTTTAATAGAACACTGGCCAGGCCAATGAGAACAAAGTGTATGGATTAAATGTATAACCCTACCCTTAGTGAACTGTTACCACTACAGCTTGTTAACATAGATAAGGGATTTATCTATGTGCTAATATATTATTATGACTGATAGGGGGGTAGATTTTTATTTATTACGTATTGAAAGCTTCCAGGTTCATTTTGTCTTCCCAAGATATGTAAGATAATGTTACTGGTGTCAGGAGTTATCATGCCTGTGGTTATATAAGTGACTTATATCCCTTTGTTCCTTTAGCATTCTGATATGTCATTACTTATTCTGAACTTTGAACATGATTTCTGTACATGTTCATTTATTCTGTCCTGCACCAGTATGATTTCTTCTTCATTTTATATGTAACATACATCCACAACTTTTTCTTTCCATTTTTTTCAGACATAATCAAAAAATACCTTCAATCTGAGTTAGTAACTAAATTAGAAACAGTTGATAAAAAATAATTGTGTACTTTATTATAGATGTCATATGTCTAGGGTGATTTTTAAAGCTAATTTCTAGCATTTCTTTTTCTGTTTTATAGCTTATTAATTTTTATACCTTTATTAATTTTTGTCATGTTGAATTGAACTGTTGCTGTGTCTTATTGGTATGTGTTTATGAACATAAAAGTTTTAAATATATAACTCAGTCTGGGCCACTGATTTGCATCTATGTTATTTGTTGCATCATACATTCCAGTGGCAAAACATAGGAAAGGTAATTTATTTATCAATTACTTTAATGTTGCTCATGCATTAAAGAGTTCATTAGCCACAGCAGAAACTCTGATCCAGGAAAAAAATCTCCCGTAAATAGTTCCCTTAGTCAGAATATTTAAGAAGAGCCTATTAGATAATGTTAGACAATGTGCTTAACTTGTGTCACAGAATTCCAGTTTACCTTAATAATCATCATGAGACCAACTTTTGTTTTTTTTTTTTTTTTCATTTTTCAGATTTCCCATATATGACTCAGCTAAAGGCCAGTGTTAGCAATTTGGGGGCACCCAGCAAGTGTCAAGTTGGGCGCCCCTGGGCATTTCCATTCCAAGTATCACCCTGTCAATGTCATCCCTCCAATCAAACCTTTTATTTCATGCTGCAGAGTTTCAGGAGTAGTACACAGACTGAAATGTAATGCAAATGCTCTTACATTACAACAGGCCAATTTTCTGCACTATATTGACATTTACAGAGACTGCTGTTTAGTTTTGATGATGATGTATTACAAAAAATACTATGCACAGGGCTGGCTTTAGGTAAAATAATGCCCCAGGCAAAGAGTTTTATGGTGCCAACCACTGTCTTTTGTTTCACATCCCCCCACACACACCATCAGTTAGCTCACACCATGCATATTACTTTTTTCTTCCTTTTCTCATATTTGCCTTACTCTTCAGCTTTTTCAAGACACTCTATTTTTATATGCTTTGAGGTGCATTTTAACGTTCTTTTTAATATATATATATATATATATATATATACAGCTTTTTCATCCAATGATGACTTGCTCAAAAATTATGATAAAGGAAAGAAATTCATTGTTGCTGTTCAGCTTTACTTTTCCTTTCATCTTTTCAACACACATGACCTGACCAAGGCAGTGTAGTAATAGCTGTATAGGAAATGACTCAGTTAAGCTGGGTATCTTGGGAGCACAAGGCCCCCAGATGCCATAGTGTCATAGTTCCTCTATGGCACATTTTAGATACGTTTCCCTACCTTTTTATCCATTGGAGGCCTGACTAAAAATCATGAGTAGGAAAAGGATCTCAGTCATCCAATTTTTTTCTTTCAAGGAAGACATAATATGCAAAGCTGACGAAACGGTTTTTCACAATAAATTAACAAGACAAATATTTGAGAATATACATAAATCCTGCATGGGAATACTGTTTGCTTTCTAAACCTTTCCATGAAAAAAAGGCAATCACTGTCTCTGCATTCCTCTAGTGTTAGACTGGGATGAACGCAGTGGTTCAAATGGACACAGTCATGTATTTCACATGACACGTACATAACATATCTCATTACCCTTACCCCCCCAAAGGCACACACCTGTACATGTGCCTGATTTATGATTGTGAGGAAAGTGGAAAAATAATGATCACAGTAAGCTATTCCAACTTGTTTGTCTTAGTACGCTGCAGCTACATAAACTACGGTAACATTCTTTGCACATATCTGAGGTATGTGAGAAAAGCAGAAAAAATGATCTTATTGTGTTCAGTCCCAACACAAGTTGTAATGACCTTCTGTGCAGACATCTGAAGTGTGATTGTGATGCAAATTCAAAAAGTAATGACCACACCATCCATAAACTCCCCCACAAGTCAGAATGATCTTTTGTACATGCCTCTGAGCAAGGATGGTTTCAGAAAGGATGTTGCTGAGGTCAGAGGCCACTCACTAAGTCTATGTCAAAATCCATTTATGCAGTCTAGGGTGTAAGTGCCACCAGACCCATAGAAGCTGAATATTCTGTGATGCATTTATACCTTATTTATGAAAAATAATTACTTGCTAATTGCACTTTTTACTGCTACCTAGACAAGTTATATGCCCACCTGACATTATGTGTGTGTGTGTGCGTGTGTGTGTGTGTGTGTGTGTGTGTGTGTGTGTGTGTGTGTGTGTGTGTGTGTGTGTGCAGATAAAAATCAATGATATTTTACACACACACACACACACACACACACACACACACACACACACACACACACACACAAACAAACTCACAGGTAAGCCATAGCAAAACTAGTCTTATACTGATTTCAGCAAATACAAATACATTGTGTAATATTAGTTCTGCCACAGCAGAAAAGTGCCTATTGTTTAGCAGCCATCATGCATACCTAACACAGTCTGATTTCATAGAACATCCCTGATTTTGAGTAATATTTCTGCTTTGTCCCTCATAAAAATTTTGATTTGCTGGTAAATCATTTGGGATTACAGACAGTGAGTAATGCCAGACATTAGAGTTTTATATTTCTTATTGTCCAAGAAATGCATGCTGATGCAAAATGTGCTATTTCATTACCTTTTTAAATGAATTGGAGTAATATTTAAAAAATAAATTCCCTGACTATGAGCCTTTATTCTACCATTATTTTTGTCTTTGCCCAGAATTATTGAGTAAAGAAATTGAGAGTTATAATATCTGGTGTCCTGACAGGATTTATAAAACTTCCTGAAAGGTAAACATCCCTGAAGATCAGGAGCATCTGTTCTTCTTAAAATCCCAGATAAGCACCTTAAAATCCTAGGTAAGCACTGATATTGGTCACTCTGAGCTGCTGATCTCCATCACTTTACCTAACTCTTTATATTTTACTGTTTACCATATTTATCATAACAGGGTCATACTATAAACCTGTTTAGGATAAAGAACATAATAGGAGAATGAATGATCTTTTTTCTCTACATTTTCTCCCAGCCAGTGGCAGCTTTTGTGGGGCTCCCACACAGTCAGCCACTGGAATTCTGAGTGCCTAAGGCCAGCTATGATGAACATTTTATAGATGGCAGAATGCTCAACAGCAAAATTTAACTAAGTCATGGGCAGTATGTCAGTGGTAAAAATGTAATGAAATTATGAACTCTGCTACTTGACAAAACATTGTTGTACACTCAGCGATGTCTTAGAATTTTAAAAAAGAAGAGGTGCTGCCCATCCTTTAAGGATTTTTCATCCTTAGAGTTATTACCTGCATGGCTTATTATGTACATACGACTGCTGTACTAGCGTTAGTTGGCCCATTAAACATGGAACAAAATATCAAAATAAGTAGTTTTGGTTGGCTGCCTCCCAATATTAGGGGGCCCCCAGTGACTATGGGGTTTGCTGGTGCCTAAAACTGCCCATGGTCAGCTAACACAGTCTATGAGAAAGCTGTTTTATGTCTGTTACTTCATTATTTAGTAAGTAATATTGCTGTGTAACTTTAAGAGAACTGTGCAATGGAAACATTTGTTTTGCTTCTTACCTTCTACTGAGTAGGCTTGTAAAACAGGATTATATTTTCATTAATTTACTGTTGTTTCAGTGAGGGTAATATCAGGTTCACTTCTGTTATGCGGTTTGATTTATTTCAAAAGTCTAATTCATACCCTTTGTACACGAATCACAGCTTGTTAGGTCAACTCAATCATGCATATCTGCATCTTAATGTGTTGATCAGAAATGCAGCTATTTATTTATTTACTGCTACTTACACATTCAAAGTTGTTTCTCCATGGATGTCTCTGCCTCTCAAGACCAAAGTGCAAGTAATGTCTTCCTATTTACAATCAGTATTAAAAGACTCTAGAATTTGATGGTTTAGCTTTCGTCCAAAACGGCCTCTGAAACATGGATGTTCAAGACAATCTACAAACTCCATTGCACACTTATCAGCTCCATTTTAATGATGCAGAGCAATTTACTATTATTTTAAATCTAAAATTAGTTTATTTTATGGGATATTTTAGATACTATCAGCACTGGTGCTGTTCATCTTGGATAAAATTCATATTTCTTGAATACTATCAGTACAGGTGCTGTTCATCTTGGATAAAATTCATATTTCTAGGGCCAGGAATGCAAGTTCTGTATAAGAAAACCATCTGCGTTCAAGCTATGATAAATTGAAAAAAAATCTTACAAAAGTCTGCAGTTGAAATGAAGGTGAATGTTTTGCCTGTGTAACCTGTAATTTATAGAATATCATTGTGAAAAAGTTTATTACTGAGACAGGTGATTACTTCTTCCAGAATCCATTATGTTTCCCCAGTCCTATCAACCTTGTATCATATATTTCAATAAACAAATGCATGGGATACAAATACTGAAGATGCAGCAGTTATATGGAAAGATTCAGATTCAAAAACATTTCAAATCACTTTTTTGGGGTGGAACAATAAAACTGTAACATCTGCAATACTTCTGTTAAATGCAACTGTGAACTTAAAATGAGCCTTTTAAGAAATATTTCTCAAGTAGTTGTGAAGCAGGCAACACAAAATAAGCAATGACCATCTTGAGCAAATATCATTGAACTATAGTCATGTGAGCAAAAGTGCCTTGAGCAGGTGACTGCATGTCCTTTATTCATTGTGTATTTAAATACCTCATACAAAATGTTCAGAGCTCTCTGAGTTATATCTAAAGCAAAGGTTGAAAAGTTATTTATTGCTAAGTTAAGGCTATTTGCTAAGTTGCTTTTACCAATGGAGTAAAATGGTTTCTTTCACTGAGGAAAATGTCTGAATGCTTTTACACAGTACAAGTTACTGTTATTTTTGTACCTGCTTTTCCAAAATTACTAAAACTGTTCCATAATGTAAATATTTCTATATTTAGAAGTAACAGCAGGTGCAAGTTGCTTTTATGTAGGTGTGTGTGTGTGTGTGTGTGTGTGTGTGTGTGTGTGTGTGTGTGTGTGTGTGTGCGCGCGATTGGAGTGGGAGCATTAAGTGGATGCATTTCCTGGCAGATGTACCATGAATATGAGAATTTTCCTGTGTTCTGTTGAATCCTATAATATATATTGAAATGTACCTTTATTGTTCTATCTCTGCTGATGGTATACCAGTTAAGAAACTTTCAGAGTTTGCTTATGTTATGTTCTTTTTCATGTAATTTGGAAAATATGGAGTCTTCTAAGGAAGCATATATTTCCATAAACTATATTAAAAAAGAGGTTATTCATTAGGACCTGGCAGACATTTCCACTAAATATTTACCTCTGACAGACCATCCAACAGGAATGACTGCTCTACTTAATTTGGAATACTGCTTAAACAAAGTATATCTTTTTGCATTTAATTTTTTCAAAGTTTAAGAGTGACATCTTAACAGTGTGTCTTATACCTCTCCATGATTACAGTTCAAGAATAAAAGTGTTTTATTGTTTTATTTTTATCTTTAAAAAGAAACATAGGATTAAAAGAAGATAAAACATGGCATTTTTATTTAGATAAATCTACCCATTCAACAAAAGTGGATCTTTTTAGGGATGATCCATGAGCAGTGCCTGGTTAGGTAACTTGCTTGGTAGCATACAGGTGGGGGAATTCAATAAAGCCTCCAATTTTTTTTTCATGCAGGCATCGCTCTGCAATGCCTACATGGCTATGAACATTTTTAGATTCAGTAAGCACTGCTGAGTGGCACGTATGCATGTGCAAACACTGAAAATTCTGCGGCATGTAAATATCCAAATAAGCAGGTGAATATCATGAAAATGAGGAAGGTCGAGCAATCCAACAAGAAGAAAGGCTTCTGTTCAAACATCCTGTCAGTGTCCATAGTGTATGCAGAAACATTCTGCATACAGGAGTCTAGACAGACAAAAGGGGATGTCAAACTGCAGATATGTAGAAATAAATCCCCTGAAAATGTTATACTAATACACATTTGATCAAAACTATTATTGTGGATGTTAGAAAGAGGAAGCGAATAAATTAAATTAATAATTTTTATTTTAATAATCTCGGCATGTTTGCACTACCACCACAGTGCACAGACATGCTTAATAGAAAAATAAAAAATTGGAAAAGAAATATTTTATTATATTTGACAGAAATGTATTATAGGATCTTGCATCGGGTCCGTACAATGGTGCAATGCTGCTGTTTCTAAGGTCATAGGGCTATGAAGTGTGTAGTTTCCAGGCTGTCAGCATGGATATGTATGTAAATAAGCTGGAGTTATTGAATAGCAAAAAGGAGTAACCATGTTCGCATCTCCCCTTTGGGTAGGCTCTTAGACCATGTTGATGTTAATACAGGATGTGACTGACATCGGGGGGGGGGTGTCCTGTTACTTCTAAGCTCTTTTAAGGTTATGTGCATGTGCACTAAAATAGGGCCATTAAATAATGTTAATTATATTGTAGGCAGGTGGAATGCATTATAGCTAGCCAATCACACATTCTGGACATACATCAGACCTGCATAAGTATGCATACTGTTAGAAAAATATGTATTAGTGTATGTATTAGTAATATGCTTAGTGCATTTAAGGCTTGAAAAGGGTTAACACATTTATTTTATTTCACACTGCATAAAATCTGTACAAATTGCAAAAGCTTTCTAACCTTGTATTGTCATGAAATATGCGTAGCTATAACCTTTGCTTATGCTTTGGAAATTTACAGGGAAGCAGATAATTTCTGCTTGTGTCAGAAAAATAATAAATAGATATATCACTTGTATTAATGTTATGAGAATTAGACAAGGAGTTCCGCTTGTGCTGTGAGAAAATACACAGCTGCAGAAGCTATAGATAATCAGAACAAAGACTGCTTAAAAATATGAACTGCAATCAGCAGTTGCTTGTGCCTAAGCTAGAAAAGTACCTTGAAATGTAACACATGTCTTAGAACTACACAATAGAAGCCCACCAAGGCCAGGTTGTTTTTCCCAAATGTTTTTCATAAATCCAGTCATGTCAGCAGAAAATCTGAGTAACATCTGCTGTAAAACAATACTGAAAGTTGTGTTTGATTACATAAACCATAGAAGGCAATGTCTTGTGGAACAGTATAAAAATAGCATACTTCCTGTTAGTAGTTAGGCAAAATCCTGTATTTGCATGTTTTTGTCTCCTTACAGCAAGTTATTAAATGTGCCTTATCTGAACCTTACGTGTATTGGTCTTTTAAGTTTTTTCCTTTGACACATACACTCTACATTCTGATTTTCCCCCAATATACTGGACCATTGCAGTACAGACTTGGGAATTTTAACTGAGATAATGCTAGGGGCTGTTACAGATCTGTTACATCTGTATGTGCTAAATGCTGAAGTCAATGCTGCTGGTGCTGCTGACAATAGGTCTAGGCTGAGAAGGAAAAGAGTGTTCAGGCCCAGGGTAACCTTTCAGGGGCTACATGAGCTGAAGATTGTAGAACTCTACAGGGTGGACAGGGACATACTACTAGAACTCAATGAGCTCTGCCACCCTCAACTCAGACTAAAAGCCAACAGAGGAGAGTACATCCAAGTGGAAACAAAGATATGTGTAGCCCTTAGGATACTGGCTACAGGTACTTTCAAAAGACCAACTCAGGACATGATGGGGCTCACAGGTATCTGCCTCCAGAATACTCCACCATTTCCTGGATGCTATGCTACCACATGCCAGTGATCACATATCTTTTCCCCTCCCCCCTAAGGCAAGGGCCATCAAAATGCAACAGTTCTACCATGTAGAACACTACTCTGAAGTACAGGGTCCCACAGATTTCACTCATGTTCACATCAAGGCACCACATGGTGAGCAGGGTAGAGTCTATGTTAACCACAAGGGGTACCACTCCATCAACGAAAAGGTCATGTGTAATGCCCAGGGGATTATCCTGAATACGTGTGCTGGCAGCACTGGCAGTTATCACGACTCCCACATCTGGTGCATATCAGAGCTGTACCAGATGTTTGCTGGGGAGTACATTCCACATGGCTATTTACTGGGGGATGCTGGCTACGCCCTGGAACCATGGATGATGACACCCACCAGAAATGCACATGTACCCCACGGAAGAATGCCATAATGAGGCACATGTACAAACTAGGAACATCACAGAGTGCGCATTTGGGCTTCTGAAGTCATGATTCCCATACCTAGATATATCTGGAAGAGCCCTGCAGTACTCTCCAGTCACATGTGCACATATATTAACAGTATGTGCTATGATACCCAATCTGATCCTGTGGAAACAGCTACATCAGGATCAGTAAAGGGAAGGGATACACAGCCCCCCACCAGTGCCTAGGTCACCACAGCCACAGTCACAGGAGGACTCAGAGGAGGAACTCCCTGCTGATGTCCCTGTAAGCAGACATAGGGATGCTCAGTGTGCCCTGGCTTTGGCTAAGAAACAACGCATAGTACATCCACTGACAACCTAGGGACTGACATCTTACTCCTACTTGTATACAGTAATTAAAATTGATGCCAGGCAAGCCATACAACTTGTACCTAGCCATGTATTGGCTGTGTACGGCTTGCATCAGACAGAGTCAGCCCTGAACTACAGTTCTATCAACTGCTGCATTTGCAAGGTAAGTCTCTAACCTACACTCTACTTGTAAAAATTATTATGATATGGCATTGTATGTATGGACCTGCTACATTTATATATATATATATATATATATACATATATATATATATATATATATATATATATATATATATATATATATATATATATATATATATATATATATATATATATATATATATATATATATATATATATATATATATATATATATATATATATATATATATATATATATATATATATATATATATATATATATATATATATATATATATATATATATATATATATATATGATATATATGTATGGGTTCCCTTTATAATTTTGAAATACTGAAATCCTGACTTTCAATATTTCGAAATTATAATACCGAAGCCTTGAAATTCCGAAACATCAGAAGCAAGAAATTCAAAATAATGAATTTTGGAGCTTCTGGTGTTGCGGTGTGTGAATGCATATGTGTAATTGTAGGTAAGTACGTATGAGTGTGTTGGTTAGGGGATTTTGTGTATGTTAGTGTATGTTTTGGCTGTGATGTGGTTGTAAGGGGCTGTGAAATGTGTGTGTGTGTGAGTTACCTTTGTGTGTGTGATTGTGCGATCTTGGAGTTAGTATATATAAGTAGGCGCGTGTTGCAGTGTGTGAATGCATAGGTGTAAGTGTAGGTAAGTATGTATGAGTATGTTGATTAGGGGCTTTAGTATATGTTAGTGTGTGTTTTGGCTGTGATGTGTGTGTGCAAAGGGCTGTGAAATGTGTGTCTGTGAGTTACCTTTGTGTGTGTGATTGTGCGGCTTCCGTCCCTGCTTGTCTGTAGTGTAGGATTGTTTGTTTGATTGTGGGGGAAGATTGTGTGCATGTGTATGTGTGTGGTGTATTTGCACTGTAGGTTCACGATTTTAAAATTCGCGGTTATGAGGTTTCAGTATTTAAAGGTTTCAGCTATAGAATTTCGAAATACTTAAATTTGAGATTTCAGTATTTTGGGATTCTATAGTGAACCCATATATATATATATATATATATATATATATATATATATATATATATATATATATATCAGTTCACTTTATAATCCCGAAATCCTGAAATTTCGAATTTCAGAATCTCGAGATCATAAAGTCGTAACCTTAAAATCCCAAAACCCCAGAAGAGCGAATTTCAAAATCGCGATTCCTACACTAACCATACATGAGACACATACACACACCTTCCCCCAAACACAAACACACAAACCTACACTACATACAAGCAGGCTGCGCACCCACACCCCCCCCTACTTAAATATACTAACTCCAATGTCGTACTACGCAAACACACGAAAACGCCACCATACAATCTACATTCTCCCCGCACACACACATCACAGTAACAAAACACACTGACACACATACTAAAGCCTCTAACCAAAATCCTTAAACATAAATATTTACCTGAACTTATATCTATCCATTCACACAGCGCACCACCAGAAGCGCTACTTCAACATCTGCGTACTTCGGGATTTTGAAATTTGCACTTCTGGGGTTTCGGAATTTTGAGGTTTCGGCTATATAATCTCAGGATTCTGAAATTCAATATTTCAGAATATCGAGATTATAAAGTGTCCTATATATATATATATATATATATATATATATATATATATATATATATATATATATATATATATATAAAACATACATCTCAGTCTCTCCCCATATATCTACATAATATATAAATATATATATATATATATATATATATATATATATATATATATATATATATATATCATACAGATACACTGCTACATTTTTATATACATCCATATTATATATATAAATATGTGTGTGTATGTCTGTATTGTCCTATATACACTGATAATTGTGAGTAAAGCTGCACTATGATACATCTATAATGTTGCTCAAAGATCCATAGTAAGGGCTCAGCAGTACATAATGCACTTACCTACAGATGCCTCTGCCTGCTGGATGTCAGCACACATACAGCAACAGGTGACCTGGTGGTGTAATGTGCAATGTTGTCTACACACGCATGGACAGGGCACATTGTTCCTGCCCACAGGCTTGCCCATCCAAATGCAAACAGACATATTTTGCCAAACTGGTAACTGTAGCCACATAGCTAGGATGAATAACAGTTATCTGACTGCTAGGCTATTAGATGCAGATAACAGTATGAAGCAATATCACTGGCAGGTCACAGAAGCTGTTCAACAGAAGCATCATTTATGTAATCCACAAGTAATTTGCTTGCAGCCATGTATAAAATAGCTGTTAAACATGGTGTGTGTGTGTGTGATAAGTACTATGACCTATAGTGTGCAAGACTACATTGGTAGGGGTTCTAATCTCACTTCATGCCACTCGATGTGTGTGTGTGCATGCATCTCCTGCAAAACAACTGAGAATCTCTCATTGACTACCAAACTGCAATGGTTCAGCACATTTTGGCCCTCTATGTTGATTCTGGCCTCCAAACTGCCCTGTTCTACATGACCTGCTGACATCATCTACCTTAAGACTACCAGATGGCATGATAATGTTACACTTAAGATATGGCATATGCAGTAAGTACTGTGATCTATACTGTGGAAGATTAGAGAGGTAGGGGTTCTACTCTCATTCCAGGACACTTGGTGTGAGTGTGTCTACATACGACTTAAATATGATCACCTCAGTGACTTAGAATGTGGTAGACTTTTGCAGTAGTTTGGTTGTAGCAGGTGATGTGGGCCTCCAAATGCCTGATCACAAGGCCTGCTGATGTAATCAAGCATAAAATGTCCAATAGAGACAGCAATATCAGATTTTAGGTGTGGTGCATGCGTTACATACTGTGATGTATATTGTGTAGATAGGTAGGACTTCTAATCTACTTTCAGCCAAGATGGACTGTGTGTGTGTAATGTGCAGTGCCCTGCAAACATTAATTGAAAGAGTTGCTATCTTCAATGTAGCCAGGATTGTGTGTGTGGCTATTTACATCAACTTATGAAATCATGGGATCTTTGAACTTTAGTAGCCTAATGGCCCTAGAGCCCTTACAATCCTAGCCAAGTTTTTAACCTTATTTACACTATCAACAAATATTGCCCCTACAAATGAGGGACAGAGGCAGAAGCCGTGGGGTGAAATGACAGTCACTCAGCCAATCATATAGATGGCATCTGATGAGGCCCAATGACGTGCTCTGTTTTCCATTAGGCAGGAGTCTGTTTCAAAGGTTTGTGAAAGTCTGCTAGACAGATCTCTCCCACCAGCATCTTTTACTAATATCACATACCAGGTTAATGTCCTGACAATGAGTAATCCATGTACCATGCCACCTACAGATATGCAGCATTTTCATTCTAGCAGGGTCACACATTGCCCCATTTGCAAGGCAGAGATCACCTCTGAGTATTCTGTATGCCACAGGCTATGATGACAGTGATTTCAGATGATCCCTGTTAGACAGCTAATGAAGATGTGAAGTTTCTTTGTGAATGACCATTGTGTTGTGTGCAATTGCCAGTAGTGCTTGGAAAGGTACAGTGAAGATGTGGATGTCCATGCATGCACAAAGGACTTGTTCAACTTTGCAGACATGACTTTAGCCATGCAAGTCTACAATGCCTGTCAAGCAACCAGACAGCAAACCGGATGTTGTATAACATGATGTGAGAACACAGACATATGTTCCGGATACATAACTGTAAGGTATGACATATGTAGGACATGTGGCAGGCTGACAGACTTTGACCAAAGGTGGTCACTCCTCTGCAGTAGGCTTCAGAGCCATGTAATTCAGATATCTACCATTAAGCTGTTGAAGGGTGGGATGCATGAATTGTGGTGAAATTGTCACATAATATGGACCACTG